>NW_026578431.1:0-43379 GCF_029603195.1 Condylostylus longicornis
CCAAAGGGGGCGGAGCGTATCTTTATGCTAATCAGATTGGATGTGATGGTGTGTGTTGCTGATTTTCAGATCCATAAAAGCATTTTAAATGCCTTTACGATAATGATAGTAGTGACTTATGCTTTCCAGGTGGCCGTCTTTACTTCGATGGTTCCGCGTTGGTTGCTGTAAATGGAAATGTCGTTGAGATTGCCCCGCAATTTAGCCTTCGAGAAGTCGAAGTAATCAGCGCGACCATCAATATTGACACCGTTAGATCATTCCGCTGCAGGACAACATCCTTGAGGGCTCAGGTGCATTTCCAGAAAATGTCTCTCCCTCCATTGTGGATCTCGTTGCAGGCATCCCACGCAACAGTTCATTTCCAGCGTGTCTCAGTTCAATTTTCGCTGGCTCCTTCTTCAGACGTCCCTTGCTTTTTGTCTTCACCGCGTGTGAGTTGATAGCGACCTTTCTGTAGATTTCTCTCACGTTGGCTCAGCCACAACTCCTGTATCTTCTCTCGTTTCTAGTCCCCAATCCAGATTGCGGAGCCGATGCAAGAGATTGCTAGCGGTCCCTCTTGCTGGTTGTGGGATTATCTGCGACGCTCAGGGGCGTCTGGATTCTTCGTTCCACTTTCTGGTGGAGCTGATTCTGCTGCTGTCGTCACGATTGTTGGCGCTATGGCCCAGGAAGTTTGTACCGCTATGGAAGCCGGGGACGAATGTCAGTGCCATTTCACATCATCATCTTATCTGTCAGTGTTTCTTATCCAGTTTGTCATTAGCGAAGTTGAGAGAGTGACTCGAATGTCACGAGAGAAGGAAGGATTTCCCAAGCAGCCTGCTGCTCTTTGCAACATTCTCCTGCACACGTGTTTTATGGGGTCAACAAATTCATCATCGTCAACACGACAAGCAGCGACTGCTTTGGCGGAAGAGATTGGAGCGTTCCATTTCTCAATCGCAATCGATTCGGTTGTCAGCGCGTTTCTGAGTGTGTTCCAGCTGGTTGCTGGTAGAATTCCAAAGTATTCGTTGTTTGGCGGAACTCCAGCAGAAGATTTGGCACTCCAGGTAAGCACACTATTTATGGAACAGATTTCTTTGGACTTTTACTTCTTTGGACTTCCATTTGTTCAGAATATCCAAGCACGTATTCGAATGGTGTTCAGCTATTTGTTCTCCTCCTTGCTTCCCTGGATTCGTTCTAAAACGGGATACTTGTTGGTGTTGGGAACTGGGAATGTGGATGAGGCACTGAGGGGCTATCTGACTAAATACGATTGTTCGAGCGCTGATATCAATCCAATCGGCTCAATCAGCAAAGTTGATCTAAGAGCATTTCTTAGGTGGTCTGTTGTGAACTTGGGATACAACAGCTTAATAGATATCGTAAACGCACAACCGACAGCAGAGTTGCGACCAATTGATGAAGCAACAACGGGGAAGGAAGTTCACACGCAGACAGATGAAGACGACATGGGTCTGACATACGAGGAACTTGGGTAAGGGAATCCGATCTGTGACACACGGGACTGCATCTCATGTATTTATTATTTTTGCGCTTGATAGAATTTTCGGAAAACTGCGGAAGGTTTTGCGCTGTGGTCCTGTTTCGATGATGCGCTCGCTTGCACTCACTGAGAAAAGTCCCTTCTCTCAGTTGAGTCTCGCAGAAGTCGCCGGAAAAGTGAAGCATTTCTTCAGCTGCTATGCGAGCAATCGACACAAAATGACCACATTGACTCCATCATATCATGCTGAAGCGTACAGTCCTGACGACAACCGTTTCGACCATCGGCAGTTTTTGTATCCACCATTCGAGACACAATTTGCTAAAATCGACGAAATTGTTTCTGGTGCTCCTCAATGATTCTCAAGTTTTTTTCAACACAAAAAAATTATTTTTACTGAACTCTTTGCAGAATATCAACAATATAAAGTGCCTACCTTACGAAGGATTATCAGTGCCTAGCTGCTAGTGCTCACAGCATGAGGGCGATGAAAAGCATGCTGCCATTTTGGCGGACACTATTTGCGATGACAGGAACAATAATTTTGGGTGAATGGTTGTTGTTTTGTTGTTGTTTCCGCGTGGCTTGAAGTCTGCAGCTCTTAAGCTCGTTTCAAACACCTCCGAATTGCCTTCACGCTTGGCACTCTCAACTTCTTTCCATTCGCAATAATTCGCAATAGAAGTTCTTCTTCGTCGAGTCATAAATACACTTCTTTTTTATCCCCTTGGAAAGCCGGAGTTGTTGCCTTTGCTCTTGTTCAGCTCTGCGAACTGCCCTTCGAATCGGCTTAAATTTGCCCAAGGTGCGACACTTGATGAAATGCACATGAATACGACGAGCCATAAGATCAAGCTGGTTGGAAATCAAAGCGTTTCCTGCAACAGGCAAGTTATAGGCATTCCTCACCCCTAAGAAAAGGCGCATAATAGTAAAAGCTGGAAGTCTGTGCTCACAGTGCTGATGCACAAGCAACCAATTGTGAGGAGCTCATTCCACCAGAAGGTGGGGCTGCATGGCGCTCCAGCACATTCATCTCGCTCTTCTTTAACATGCGCAACGCAGTGTAGTAAAATGGAAATCGTTTCCATAGTTCCCCAGCGCCATCTCTATCAGCTTTGTGAATTCCGAATCATCTATCAAAGCGGTTTCTTTCCCAAAGTTAGCACCTATTGCCCTCACTGTGGCCCACTCCTCGGTCGTTAGAAAGACCGGAGATGCTCGCACTGTCTCGAAGAAGACTAGAAGGCACGTCCTCCCCGACAGAGCCAAATGGCTTGTCAAGTGGGTGTACACTTCCTTGTTTCGGATGAATTCTTTCAAAGCAGTTCGACCCTGGCGGTTCGGATAATGAAACGACACCGCCAGATCCCTTTTGAACGACCAAATGTCCGTCAGAAGACGTCGAGCCTTTCTCATCAAATGAATTCTGGAATTTCCCGATGTTCACGCGATAGGAACAAACCACTCGGGGACTCTAACAAAGCAGTCGTTAAGATTTTAGAAACGTTGCACCCGGCTGCTAAACCTCTTACATGCACCTCCTATGCCTTTTTTTTTCGCCCATTCTTTCTCGCTCTTTTTGTTCTCCACGAAACGAGTTATAACCAACCAACACCAAACCAATTTAACTTAATGATGCTCGCTGTCGCGCTCTTCGGCCTCATTACGACGGCAACGGTTCTTTGCCGAACCATGTCCTTTGCGATAAGTACCCTAAGGGGCTTATTCAAACTCGCTCTCCTTCTCTTTCAGGTGACAACGGCGGTGTTCATCACCTTTGCTCTCTGCGCTATTACCCACACGTTCGTCCCCGTGCTCCCCTGGACTACAACCGCCCGCGACCTTCTCTTCCAGTCAACTCGGTGGTCCCTTGCGACGCTGGCTACCTCCGATCATCTGGAACGCTGCCTCGTCCACTACCACCAGCTCGCTGAAGCCTGCACCACCCATGTGTTCCCTCACATCCCATCGGTAGGTTGCTCTCTACTCCTTCTCATCTTCGTTTACAGCTCGCTCGAACATTTCTCGACCTCGCTTCTCGCCGTTGTGTCCGCTTTGACTGGCGCAGTCTCAACTGTTACCCCGACTCTCTGCCTCTATCCTCGCCAGCTCTACCTCCAACTTTCTAGCATACGTTAACACGAAGAGTGGTGGACGTTGTGGGCACAGTCAAAGCAACGACACTAGCAACCCTCAACAGACTCCAGCCAAGACAACAGCCTCAACAGAATCATCCATACACCACACCTCGTCTCCTCCCACCCAACAAACTCCCACTACAAGAGCAGCTATCTCTAACACATCCTCCCACCTTTCTACACCTTCTCACCAAGGCACTTTCGCTGCTTCATCCATCCAATCACTGAACTTAGAACTCTCCTCTCTCCTCTCCAATCCTTCCACTACCACACAACAACAAATCAACACCCTCTTCACCGCCATCCAACTCTTAAACATGAAAATCCAACTTCTCACCAATTCTCCAACCGATGTCGTCGCCGCCGCACCAGAAGAAATCCAACAATTTGCCCAAGCATTCCTCGACAACGACACTAGCATGACCACTCAGCCCGAACAAACACAAGACATCCCATCATCCTCCACACAAACAACCAACCCAGTCAACACCACAACAACGAACATTCCACTTACCTCACGCTCCGCTGTCCTCTCTCCCGCAACCGCTGCATCCTTCGCCGGCCGCCGCCTTTCAGAGGTACTCGAAGTAGTCAAAGATAAGAAGAAAACACACCACCAAGCTACTCGGAACCAACCACTCTCCTCGCCGCAACGGAAAGCCGCTGAAGACAAAGACATCGTCCGCCTGAACACCGAATTACAAAAGGAAGACTTTGCTCGCCGCCTTTCACGAACGAACGAACAACTGACTGCCCTCCCACCTCCGATCCATCCCAGACGACATCGCCAAGTGGACGAAGATCCAAGTCTCAAAATGGTTCAAATCTGTCTTCCACGCTCAATGGGCCGTCCGCCGCCTTGAAAAAGGCCTTCCTCTTGTTGAATGCCCCGTCTGTCACCGCGCCGCCGCTCCAGAGGATCACAACTGCCAAGTCATTTCCCAACGCCCTTCTCAATCCCGCCAGGGACTGCCCATGATGAACCAGATCCGGACCACCGCCGACGCCAAAGGAAATCTTCGCTTCATCCAAGAACGACTACCAGACGCCACACGCCAGCAACTTCTCTTCGACAAGCTACAGGAAACCGGATTCGCTGCACAGCACCAGCACCAGCCCTTTCGGACCAGTTATTCTGCTCCCTCCCGACTACCAACATCCCGACCGCCGAATTCAGTACTTCCTGAAGCGGTCGTACCTCCTCAGCCTGCCACTACCACGTCCCAAACATCCAATCATCCGCAAGGACCCCACCTTCCACTCCCCGCCAATATACACCCCACTACCAACCCACATTCAACTCTCACCCTCCAGCAAGCCCTCCAACTACCCACCAATGTCCCCCATGGCGCCATTGTCTCACCGACTCACCAACTGACATGTCCTACCGGATACCACGTCCGGTGGTTAACCACCAGCTTCGACCCCGTGACAGTCCGCCCTGTCCTGGTCCCAAATCAAGACGTTCCACCCAAGCAAATCCTAAAACGATCCAACGATACTCTCGCCCTCGCCACTGACTTCTCACCTCAGCTCTCAACGGCATTACAACTTGTCTCCTCCCGCCAGATGCGTCCTCCTACTCCTCCAAAATCTTCATCAAACACCTCATCCACTCCCCCCACTTCTTTTCCTCCACAAATCCTCGCCCCGTCAAGCCCTCCATCTCCCCCTCGTCCTTTTTTGCCCCCTCTCGCTCCCGCTGCTCCCCATTAAAACGCCGAGTCCACTTCCACCCTGTAACCGAAGAAATCATCACCCCCATTCTATTCCAGACCACCACTCCACGTCACCACCTACAAGCCCCGCTAACCCCTGTCCTCCCCTCCTGCTCATTCAAGCCAAGACTCACCATCCAAACACCAGTCACCCAACTGCTCCCCTTCCACCAAAATCATCACTCCTCCTACATCAACATCCTCAATTTTGAGTCCATCGACACCGTCACCGCCCTCCTTAACGCCACGATCCGCCGACCACTCGTCTTCATCACCATCACTCATCCTACAGCCAACAAGTCATTCAAAGCCCTCATTGACTGCGGCGCATCCATTAATATCATTCATACATTCATCCTTGACCAACTCCCCCACCAATCCCTCACTAACCTTCCCCCGCCATCCATCCACACCGCAACCAGCCACCGGGTCCCCGCATCCTCATGGGTTTCCGTCAAATGGATCCTACCCAACGGGCACCCCTGTGACATCCCCTTCGCTACAACAACGCAACTTTTCACCGAAATTATCCTTGGTCTCCCCTTCCTCATTGACAACCACTGCACATTAGACCTCGCCAATTTCATCCTTTCAACTAACCACGGCCCAATCCCCATCGAGTCCCAAACGATCATCCACGCCCAAACTCCCTCCGTTAACCTTCTCTTCGACTCCCTTGAACTTTTCCCTCCGCCTTTCCCCCTCTCCCAACGCGACACTGAAGCCTACGACCACCTTCAACAACATGTTACAACAGACTCAATCGACTACCCCACTTACATCATCGACCTCCACCAGCTCCTTTGGCATTACCGGGACATCTGGCTCCCCCAAAACTGGAGTCCCGGCAAATGCAACGTCATCACCCACCACATCATTCTTAACGACCCACGCCCAATCGTCGTCCGGCCAAAACACTATTCAGAAGAACAACGGGACATCATCATCGCCGAAACCGAGGCCATGCTCCGTGATAAAGTCATCGAACACTCCAACTCTCCCTACGCATTCGAACCAACCTTAACACTCAAGCCAGATGGACGTTGGAGATTCTGCATCAACTTCCAAAGACTCAACGCAATCACCACCAAGGACAACTACCCTTTCCCAAGAATCGACGACATCCTACACAGTTTCAAAGACAAGAGCTGTTTTTCAAAGATGGATATCCGGGCCGGGTTCTGGAATATTCCACTCGATCCCAAATCCAAACCACTCACCGCTTTCCGGACCCCAATCGGCCTCTTTCAGTTCCGTGTCATGCCTTTCGGCCTGGTCAACGCCCCAGCCACTTTCCAACGCGCCACCGACGAAACACTGAAGCACATCAAGCCATTAGGAGTCCAAATCTACATCGATGACATTGGAATTCCCACTCATGGACCAATCCCTAACCTCCATCTCACCCAGCAAGTCCTCAGTTGCCTCCGGGACCGAAACTTCCGCGTCTTCCTCCGAAAGTCCGCCTTTCTCAAGAACCAAGAGGAGTTTCTAGGCCACCTCGTCAGCCAGGGAGAAATTCGGCCCAACCCCCGCAAAGTCAGCTGTCTGAAAACAATAAAGCCGCCAGAAGATGTGAAGGAACTGAGAAAGATCCTTGGGACCCTGTCGTACTTCCGCCGCTACATCCCCAACTTCGCCAAACACGTCGCCCCCATCAACCCCCTACTGCGCAAAGACACCGAATTCCATTGGACCCCAGCCTTCCAAGACTCCATCCAATCCGCTGCCCAAGAACTCGCCACTGCCGTCCTCGTCTTCCCACTAACCTCCGATGAACTCGTCCTTGAGTGCGACGCCAGCTCCTACGCCGTTGGTGCCATCCTCTCCGCTCGCCGCCCCGAAGGACTCCGCCCCGTCGAATTCGCGTCCATTACGTTCAAAGGCTCCCAACTCAACTGGAACACAACAGAGAAAGAAGCATTTGCCATCTTCTGGGCCCTACAACACTTCGACCACTACCTCCGCGGGCGCACTTTTGACATCTACACCGACCACGAAGCCCTTGTCACCATCAAAAACGCCAAGAAAGGGAAGCTCAGCCGTTGGGCCAACCGCTTGTCGGAATATCACGCAACCTTCCACCACAAATCCGGAACCCAGATGAACCACGTCGACTTCTTCTCCCGCTTTACTGCAGAAACGGACCCCCTCACAACAGATCGCATGTTCTACTCACCGCTTCACCGTCCGGACACCCTCCCTCACCCAGTCCCATCTTCCTCACCATCTTCCACGAGGCAACATTCACTTCTTCATCCTCCTCCTCCACTCGATTCCACTTCAGACTTCATCGCCACGAACCACACCCGCTTCTACGACATGACCGACGAAGACGAACTCCCCGCCTACTGTAACACTCCATCCTCCTCCCTTCGCGACATCCTTCAACACTCCACTCCTCCTTCTCCCCCCAATCATCCTCACGATCACCAAGACCCCTCCATCACCGCCACTCCATCATCACCACCACCCCACATCCCAGCACCATATCCACATCTCCAACCCCAAGACCCAGTCACCCCTCCAAGACCACTCAACATCATCACTCATCCATCATTCAACAGCGAATCCTTCCCACAACCAACTCTATCTCCCCTTCTCCCTCCAAATTTCAACCCCGTCCAAGACCCCATCCAGCTGCCGCACTTCGTCACATACAAAGAAGTGATGCAAGCCCAACATGACACCCCTTCCAAGCCCTGGCCCACGGGAAAACCGTACTATATCCTCAAAGATCAACTATACTACCGCCACGCCCTCTGGGTGCCTCCTCAACTTCGGATCCCCATCATCGCCTCTCGGCCCAGCCCGTCATTGTGGAATGCAAAAGACCCACCGCCATATCGTTTCACAATTCAACTGGGCAAAGGTCTACGAAGACGTCAAGAAATACTGCAGTGAATGCTTGACCTGCCGCCGCCTTCAACCATCCCTACCACACAAAGAAACACTGGCGTTAACGAATCCTCCAACCACCACAGCCTTCGAACGAGTACACATTGACCACTGGGGCCCGTGCCATTGGATTGAGGGATCCCCACACGTCCTCACTTTCGTTGAATCCACCGGCCGCTGGGCGGAAGCAGCCATCGCCACCTCCACGACATCCGCAGAATCAGCAGAGCTCTTCTTCAACACATGGGTCAGCCGCTACGGAGTCCCAGCCATCGTCACAACCGACAAAGGACCGGCCTTCAAGAAAGAATTCGCCAGGTTCGCCCCTCTCCTCGGATGCAAACATTTCAGGACAACAGTCCGACACCCAGACGGCAACGCCTTCGTCGAATCCTTCCACAACTCCTTGAAGCGTCGCCTCAGCCACATCTACCTCCTGGACCCATCCACACCACTGCACACAGCGATATCAATCAGCCTTTATGAATACAGGAACTCACTCCATACTACCTTGGGGGACACTCCCGCATTCATCACCTTTGGTCAAGACCTGCGACCCCCCATCAACGTTGACTGGCGCTACTGCAGGTCGCATGACGACACCACACGAGTTCAAATTCTCTCAGACGTTCGGCTCCAACTCTGGCGGTCGATCCACCAACACTACAACGCCCTGAAGGAGTACAACGAGACCCTCACCGAAGCGCATCTCTTTAAGGAACACCAGTTGGTGCTCGTCAACCTTACCGACCAACAGCGGCTCCAGTACGCACGGGTTAACCGCGATCACAAAATCTACCCACGGTTCTCCATGCCCGCGCGGGTCATCAGGGTCCTGCACAAAGGGAAAGCAGCTGTAGTTCGCCATCTCGGAACTTACCAAACACAAGAAGTCCATATCGACAACTGCCGCTTCATCAACGCCCCCACAGACCCTACAATGAAGCTGGAATGGCTGCGTCACGCCACCGCGCACGCTCGACGTCACCTCAACAACGAAGCGCAAGATGAATACATCCGCCTCTTTTGGACTCGCCTGAATGAGCCTCAGACTCAGGTCCATGACGATTCATCAGGACCCCAGCCCCCCTTCACCCGGAAGCGCCAACGCCGTGAAGCGCAGCCAACTTCAACGTTTCGCGAGGGACCCCAAAGCAGTCGTTAAGATTTTAGAAACGTTGCACCCGGCTGCTAAACCTCTTACATGCACCTCCTATGCCTTTGTTTTCGCCCATTCTTTCTCGCTCTTTTTGTTCTCCACGAAACGAGTTATAACCAACCAACACCAAACCAATTTAACTTAATGATGCTCGCTGTCGCGCTCTTCGGCCTCATTACGACGGCAACGGTTCTTTGCCGAACCATGTCCTTTGCGATAAGTACCCTAAGGGGCTTATTCAAACTCGCTCTCCTTCTCTTTCAGGTGACAACGGCGGTGTTCATCACCTTTGCTCTCTGCGCTATTACCCACACGTTCGTCCCCGTGCTCCCCTGGACTACAACCGCCCGCGACCTTCTCTTCCAGTCAACTCGGTGGTCCCTTGCGACGCTGGCTACCTCCGATCATCTGGAACGCTGCCTCGTCCACTACCACCAGCTCGCTGAAGCCTGCACCACCCATGTGTTCCCTCACATCCCATCGGTAGGTTGCTCTCTACTCCTTCTCATCTTCGTTTACAGCTCGCTCGAACATTTCTCGACCTCGCTTCTCGCCGTTGTGTCCGCTTTGACTGGCGCAGTCTCAACTGTTACCCGACTCTCTGCCTCTATCCTCGCCAGCTCTACCTCCAACTTTCTAGCATACGTTAACACGAAGCTGCCTGTTACGATGCGTTGCATTCTACTAACGTGAAAAACCGCAATCTCTATTTCTCATGGACATCGTTTCATATCTGTGAAGAAATGGCTCAAGTGCTTGCGGCTCCATACCGTGACACCTGCCAGTAAGTGAAAGTAAAGGTTGCAGCACGGCTTGCCTAATGGTTAAGATCTCACAATCAAGGGAGTGGATAGAAGATGTCGTCTCAACCTTGATCCTGATTCTAGATTGAAGCAGCTGGAGCACTGGGTAAGAATGCTGGAAACTCTGGTGGAACGGGAAGGCGTTGTAAGATGTTACGCAGTTGTCGTTTTATTAACGGGAGCGAGCTTAAATGAGTTCAAGATCCCTGGTCGTTAAACAAGCCCTTTGCGTTGGTTGATAACTTTCTTGCGGCAGCACGATGCTTTTTTCAGGTTTTCATTGGGGTTGGAAATTAGGAGGCGACAAAGGTCAATTTCAAGAGTTCAATGTGTTGCATAAAAGGTCAGGTTGGATGTTTGGAGCTGCAGTTTGAGAGAGGGATACATTGAGAGAAATCGCCCGATTTCATACAAGTGCATTAAGAGTTCATTCACTCAGCCATCACGCTTATTACTTTGTTGTGAAGCAGTGTTGAACGAAAACCGGACTGACTGACTATTTGGATTCTGTTTTTATCACGAACGAAATAATAATTAAATGTCACAGCAACTTGGAAGACAAACAAAAAAGCTCGCATGGTTAGATATCAGCTAGACTGATCTCACGCGCCTCCAAGAGGACCTCTTCAGCAGTGGGGCAATCTGCTGGCGTGTGCCTGCTCCAAATCGTTTGAAAGAAAGCGGCAGCAACTCCCCTGGCTGATGCTGGATCTTCAACCGAGCACAAAGGGAATAAATGGGAGACCGACGTCATCATTTGAAAAAATTGAAACATCTCTGACGCACGTGTGTACTGGCCGTTGACTAGGGTATTACGAACCCAACCGTTGTGTCGACGTTGTTGAAGTGGCCAATCGATTGCTGCTCCCCGACGGCAAAACTCAAAATCAATAAGCGTGAATCGAGCCAAACCGTGACGAGAAAATTTTCTGACATTTGCCCATCGAACATCAGTATGAAGAATCTCATTTTGGTGGAGACAGCGGATGCATTCAGCAACGTCAATTACAGCTTGAACAGCTTCACGAGTACTAACTGGGACACCAGGGTATGGCACATCATCCATTACAGCGATGCAGTAACCAGTGATATCACGTCGTTGTCTTGGAAGTGTTGCTTCTCTGACTCCATTGAAAATGATGTTATGATAGTAACCGTCCATCTCAGACCAACTCTGATTCGGATGAAAGTCCCAAACATTTTGGGAAAAGCTTGGACTGCTTGCTGCGATCTGATAAACTCTCTGAACGGCATCAATGTCTGGAATGGAGTTTCCTTCAGTACCGCTTTGAGCGGTTACTTTAAAAAACTAGACGGTTGCCATCAATGACGCGCTTAATGATTCGTTTGAAAGATGCATGACCGCAATCGAAACCAGCGTATTCATACGCACGTGGAACCAACCGATGAAAAATGAAACGAGACAAATTGACGATTGCTCGGCAGTAATCTTCAAGTCCATCGTCGGTAGAAATATCAAACTCTCCAAGGAGGAGTGCAGGGGCGGCTTGGTTATTGTGGGCATGATGAAGACGCAATTGCACAAGACTTTCAGTTGCTTCGCAGCTAAGGAATGTGTGGTGCACACGTCCGCGATAATGATTGACTTGATTTACTGCAATTGTCATTTCATGCAACTTGTCTTCTCTTAAGAGGATTAAGTATCCACAAAGATACAAGGAGTAATCCGGACGATTTGGGCTCCCCAGTACACTAACAAAATTACGAAATGACAAGAGAAGGCGAAAATGACTGCAGGCTTACGAAGCTTCATTCCAATGTGCGTCAAGCCTTACTCCAAGAGTCCCAGTAGCGTTGTGATCGGACGATGAACAAGACAATCGAAGTACCCAGTTAACGATTGTTCGGCAGTTGTAGTCGCTGATGGGTTTCGGTAATCTCTGTTAAAAATTGCGCGAAAAGTCATCAATAAACCCTCTTCACCAGAACGCGACCAAAACGTCTCGTCGAACTGCCGGCTCGCTTCCGACAATGGGAGTGGTACAGCAAGTGGTTGTAGTAGTGAACGTTGTAGTGATTGTTGTAGTAGTAAAAGCTGTGGCTCTGAAAGCTGTTGTGCACGTTGTGGGATTGGCTCTTCTAAATCAAAATCCTCCCTTAGTAATCTTTCTGCTGTTGTTACAGAAATGTCCACTAGATTCGTCAGTTCGTCAAGTAAGAGAGGATATCGAGTCTTTAGTTCATTGTTCGCCGGCAACTTTAGCCACTGGCGTTTAAGACTGTCGGGGGCTGTGCTTCTGAAGACCGACAATCGGTCAGCAAAATTGATCCTGTCATCAAAACGGCGAAGAGTTTCTTGAAGTTGTTGTTGCATTTGGCTACAGAGAGAATGGAATGGTTGTTTAGTCCAAACCGAGGCAGTTAAACAGTCACAGGTGTCTTATTTGTGTGTTCTCCCTGTGTCCCAAAACTTATGTGCTCAGAGCACTTTTCTTAAGGCTAACTTTTGGCTCCATCGCCATTCTGTTCTCTCTATTTGATTGGAAGTCTGATGAAGATCACACATCGCATCAGGAACCAACCATTATGTGAGGTGATCCGTATGAAGCATCTAATGACTTGAGCGACGCAAGAGATAATAGAATCTGTCGCTCGCTCCTTGCCCTTCATTTATTCAACATGGAGGAAATTAGGAAGTACTTTCGACATTTTCCGAGGAACAATTTTGTTGGCTGGGTAGATGATTATCAAGGCATTGCAAACAACTGACCTGATTCCTCTATCGTTAAAGCGTCAATATTTCTCAGCAGTAGCGCCCCGAGCGGCATTTCCAGAGGATGGAGAACCTGCCCAGTTGGTTGAAAGTTATAAGATTTTGCTCAGAAGAATGGCAGCCCATCAGGAATTGAACGATCAAATAAAGGCACGTCTACGCTTTGCCAATGTTGGCGCATCAATCAGAGCGTTGCAACTGCTTACTCTCTATCCGTTCCCCGGTGACATTGATTCGCTTCAAGAGGAGTTTCAAAGACCTCTTGCTGTTCCGCTTCCAGTTTCTAATATGATGTGGCAAATGGAACCTGTTCAATATCGGATTAATGAAACCGATTTAGCTGTTGCTATAAATTTCTTCCTTACAGCACCCATTCCCACGCTGCCGACACTTGCCCGCGTAAATCCGTCTGAATTGGGGCTGACTTTTGGATACGAGTTGGCATTGCATGTTATTATTTTTCTTCTTGCCTTGTTGGGATTAAAGTGTGAGAAGCTTCGTGGACAAACAGCGTAAGGTGGTGTGATGCTCATCAGCTGGAGTCATGTAGATGATGTTCTTTTATTTTTAGAGTGAAAGGAAATCTAAAGCCTGATTTGATTCTGCTTCATTGCGGTGCGGTCATGGTTATTGGGGAAGAAAAGGTGAAGGCTAGCGATTTACCAACAGCATGGAAGCAAATTGAAGCCAACATCTCCGTAGAACATGGTCTCAATTCCGAATTATTGAGTGGTGTACAGCATGATGTATTGGCTTACGCGATGTCCGAAAATATATTGGAATTTTGCCTTTACAAGTATTCAGCGGAAACCCAACAGCATACGCCACATGCTATATCATGCCAGCAATGGGGTGATTTCAAGTCGCGAGCCTGTCTCCTCCCAACCCTTGTGAACGCCGCACGTTACATCTTCCACAACTTACTGCCCATCGCAAGGACCAGTGGGGGTGATGACATCTATGTTGAGAGTAAAAAGCGACCACCTCGTTACAAGTATGATGGTGACAAGTTTATAAAGATAGTTCCCAAAGAGGCCTACCATGATATTGATGCTATCGAAAAGGCGTATACAGTTGCGAAAGGATGTTGGCAATTTCCTCATTTGGAAGATGTTAACCTGGTAACAGAAGGGGAAATAATTGAAGTAACCATGGGACTGTTACCTGCCGTTGGAATTCCGATGACATCTGAGGACGCAATTCGATTTATATATAATATTTCTGACTCTCTTTCCATTCTTCATAACGAGAGCATCCTTCACTGTGATGTGCGTCTAGCTAACGTCAGAAGATGGAATGATCAGTTTGTTCTTGTTGATTTTGAATTTGTCCGTGACGGAGGAGCCCGCAAGAGGGTGGAGTGGATGGGTGGCCAACATGCTGAATGGGAAGATCCATTGCAGGAAATCGACGGCATGAACTATTATACGGAAGCGTCAGAGATGTATCAATTTGGAATCATGGTATCAAAGTTGGGAGAGTTATTTCCTCTTGGATCGGTAGAACAAGATACTAGGGAATCTAGACTGGCAAAATTGTATGATGATATCTGCAAACCGCTGGGTGAATGCCTGACAGCCTCTCAGATTAATATAAACACAGCTGAAGTGATGCAAGTGTGGGGTCTGCTTGGATAGTTGATGGACATGGGTCCTTTTTCTTACGTTTTGGGCGTCCTTTTTCTTACGTTTTGTGCAAATTACTTGTTAATGCCCCACATAGTGAAGGCGATAACGAAGAAAGAGAAATGGTACCCAAGGGAATTCGATCAAAAAGGTTCACAGAAACCTGAGGAGGAAATGAACGTTGCCGAGTCAAAAGTCAGATGACTCTTCTGTTGCTGCTAGCTGGTGTTGATGGTGGAGGAGGAGCGGATGAGGTGTTTGATGGAGTTGCCGGATGTATCTGGAGTGGGGAGGCGAGTTGAGAGCTGAGGAGACAGTTAGGTCGTTAGGTCGTTAGGTCGTTATAAATACTACTCAAGTGAAAAGAAAGGGTTCTATCTATATTGGGGACCGAATTCTAATTGTAATGTATCCAGATTACCGTCGCTAATAATCGAAGTGAATTAGGGGCACTTCTTTGTGCTCTACAGCAAGCTGTAGACCATAAAATGATTCAATTAATTTTATTTAGTGATTCCAGCTATTCTATCAGTGGAACATCGAAGACTGATGGAAAATCCACCCTTATTGACCCCAAGGGCGATGAGCCTAAGAATTCTGATTTATTCACTCAAATAAGAATCGTTCTGCCTCAAATATGGCCATCATGACGAGGTCTCAAGTCAGAATGGGTATTTTTGATTACGTTATCCAACCGTGGAATCGTGAGAAGCAATTGCAAGAGAAGTCAGGAGCGGATAATTCTCACTGAGAATATTGCAACATCTTCATCCGAATTTGATCAACATGATGTTAGGGAGCGAGTTTCCCCTTTAAATGAAGATTCCGAATCTAATCCTAATCCTCCCACAAATAATTGAAATTATCCCTGAAAAAGTGGAAGGAATTATTTCAACTGGATATGGGTGCGCTTGCACTAGTGTTGCTGAGGGGGAAGACCCCGGCCCGAATTCCCTAGTACAAAAGTACTGGAAAAATCAAAGCTCTTTCCGGGAGTTTTTCGGGGCTCGTGCTGCACCAACACCAGCAAGCCACAGCTCTTCAAGAATTCCACCATTCATATTTAATTTCCCAACTGTTGTAGTTCAGGAGGTTGCGTTGTGTCAATTGTTGCTTTGCAGTATTGCTTTCAGTCGTGAGTGTAACAAGTTATCGGGTGTGTTGTGCTGGCTTCGTCTCTGCTACAAAAAACTTCAGCAAGACCGATAAGCTTTGATGATTCCATTGCAGTTCTAGACCCCATCCCTGCCATATCACTCAATTATGACGGGAGACTTCTCCACCTTTTGGAGGCACACATGCGAGCCCCCACGCCTGTCGATCCCACCTGCTACATGCAGAATACACCGTGCCACACCTACCACAAGCCGGATGTTTTGTCGATGAGTATATAAATTTCCTCAACATTCAGCCGAATCAGAATATCGACTCAGTAATCGATTTTATTGAACGTGGTTGGGCTACAACGTCCAGATAGGATGACCAGAGAATTCAACTAGCGGAGACCATTTAGAATCCCTGGAGCAGTTTCGCTAATTTGGCCCACGAGTCTCCAAATCTCCCTTTCCGTCGGTTCTTGTTATGCAGCCGAGTCCACACGTATGAAATATCATCAAATTGCAAAATTGTCGCTCTGCAGGTTTCATAATCGTTTGCAGTTGCTATTTCGATCGTCTGACTCTACCTGTTAAATTCCTTTCATTTCCCCCCCCGCCATCACTTTCTTCGGCTCCCCCTGGCTTGCGTTCATCCCCAATGGGCCGCTTCGACTTGCACGACCCACAGTTCATTGGTGTGCTGGCTCTAGCTGTGCTCTCGCTCTGTATGATTTATTTCCTGCACCGTGTCACCGTCAGGTACCTCGTACTTCTCTTTCTTTGCATCCCTCACTCTCCTCACACGTTGGTTCGCAAACTTTATCAATGGTCCGGTGAAGCGGGAATCAGAGCTGTGGGAGTGATACCCATTCCAACAATGATGATGCCACGAAGTTGATTCGCGCAGCAATTGAGCCATTCGCCTGTCTTGCTACTCTTGCCCCCCGACAAGTCTGCTTGACCAGATCCGCGAAGAAGTCCAGGTTGTGGTCCGGGAGGAAATTCGTGCCGTTTTGGCCCCACTTGAGAATGTGGTATTGTCAATTGCCACAACCATGGGACATCCCAACAGCGACATCCATGTCTCTTGGATTGGAGAATTTGTCAGAACAGACCAGCAGCGGCAATTGAAACCCCAGCTATTGATGAAAGACCCTCAGCGTCCCCATCCGGCCCAGCCAGAACCCACAGTCGTCACAGTGTCATATCCTACGCCCCAAGCGAGCCACCCTTAGCCTGACGTCAGTGTTTACAAACCCAATGGCGAGTTCAATTTCTTGCTATCTCGCGTTATCTTATTATCACCAAGTCGCCGGGTGCCCTCTGACTACGCACTGCAACAGTAACAGACAAAGAACTGTTACAAACGACGTACGAACAACTCAAAGCAGCAAACGCTGCAGCCAAGAAACGCATTTTGGAGCCAGTTGCCAACACCTGAGTTTTAGCGAGTCTGGAAGGTCTCTCTGACCATCTTAACAACCCAGGCGGAATGCGCATCATTTTTTTGTTGCTGGAGAAAGTTGTATGCCGCATCAATGATCACATTTGAATCGTTGATCCTGCTTCAGAGTTGATTCGTTTGTACGTCGTTTCTTGAAGTCCCTGAATCGTCTATTCAAGAAAACGCCAGCACTTACCATTTATATGGCGCAATCTGCGATTGGTTTCGCGTCATGTTTCCACGCTTTAAGTGGCTGGTGAGTATAGAAAGGAGAGGAGGACCCTCAGCGCAGTGATTTCGTCAAAGCTGAGACGAACTTATACTTCAGATCGGTCAGATGTTTGTGTCGTTCTGCTGATGTATCTCACCCCAACAACGATGGAGTCCTTGCGTAGGGCAACATTTCGACAGAATGGAATTAGCACCGCAGACAGAATGGAATTAGCACCGCAGCCACTGATGTGCATATGCCGCTGTCAAAGCATAAAATTTGAGGGGAGCTCATTATCAACAATCGATCAACAGAAAAAGTTCGGGCAATTGCGTGGTGTGCTTGATGATTGACGCAGAAACTTGCATCCGAAATCTCCCCCTCATCTGGTAACGTGGTAACATTGATGTCAAGAGGATGATGTTTGCATTCTCCATCACACAAAAGACAGAAATATAACGAATTTGCTCATCAAATGTTAATGAGGAAGTCACGTCGAACGAGAAAATGAATTTTGGGGTCTTGTCAAATCCAAATCAAGATCTTCAACTCCAATTTCGCGCAGCCACGCTTCATAAAGGCGAAATTCAAGCAGCTCCAACTCTTGATACTCATCATCTGTCAAGATAACGCCCTTCCTTTGTCGTTTTCTAACAAGGGCTTCCTCGTTTGCTGAGAGGGATTTACTCAAGAGATAGCCGGTGAATGCTTCACTTCCATCTACTTTGCTGTTGTTCTCATACGCCCTCCCAAGATATTCGAAACATTTGAATACGCTGAGCTCGTCGTCTAAGGGAGTATACCAGTACGCCCTCCGATCCTTTATTGCGCGTTGATGCGCGATGCTGATAGATTGTTGATTGCGATTCTTGAAATAAACCTTTTCACATTGAACATAACACTCCGTATCCCCTCCCGCGCTAGTCAGCTCTTTCAACTTGCTGAGTGCCCGTACGCAACGTAATTTGAAGTATTTGAACAAGTAGGGCATCGACTCCGCTCTTACAGCATGATCGAAGTCGATGATTTGAATCTTTCCATTGACTCGAAGAAAATTCGCCGGCCGGCAGTATGAAGAAATCCGATTGAGTGGCCTACGTCAAAAATAGCATCCAATGAATGACCAGCTGAGGGTCCCCTTATCTACCTGCGCGTAATTGAAAGATACACGCTCTCGCGGCGACCTTCTTAGCAACCTTGTTTTTAGGATCATCCAACTCACGCCAAACAACCGTCTCCCCAGCTGGTGCAAGCAATAAGCCGACAGACTCCCCTCTCGTCATTGAATAAAGCATCGACAACGATTTCGTTGCCCCCTATAAAGAAGAATTATATGCAGAACAACATATCTTCAAAACACACCTTATTCAGATTTTTAGACTCTTCATAGTAGTCAGCCTCTATTGGGTCTCCCCCAGACTTCAAAAAAAAAAGTGCCTTCTAGTCGATTTTTTACGTATCGTCCCTGAATTGCAGCTGTTGAATAAATAGAGTTCTGGTGTTTGAAGAATATTGAAATATCTTCTTCGAACCAAATATCAACTGCATTAAGTGGATTTGGCTTCCAACCGAATAATAGCGCTTCATCATATAATTTGACAATCTTTGTAACACTGGGAACCGGATTTTTTTTCTGGGGAGGATATGAGCATTGATGTTTGTAGTGCTTCCGAGTAACAGGACATGTCACAATCGTTGTTAAGTTAATTCCGTCGGTGAGAAATCCAACCACAACCGTTCTGTGAATTTGAAATAAAGCAACTCGCTCATTTCTGTAGCATATTTTTTTGGCATCCAAATCATGGAGCTGCTTCTGTAACTCGACAATTGTGACAATGTCCATTAGCCGCGTTCTATCTTGTCCAGGTTCCTTGAAGAATGGCCTCCCTTTACGAGTAATCAGGACATCTGGACGTCCATCATCAAGATCGACCATTCGATTTGGGGACAGACTCAAGTCAATCATTGCAAACTCCAATTTGTTGCTCAGAGATTCACAAACGGCATCTTGAAGTTGTTTTTCGTCTTTCCAGGAATCAACTTTCTCTAGAGATGAAGCGGGGGCGCAGCTTGCTACAAAGAAGTTCCATGGTTTTAGCAGCCTCTTCAGTTGCGTCGGTTGTAAAATCGGAAATTTCCCAAACTCGCAGCTGTTGATTTGGCGAGTCACCAGAAGAGGTTCTTCCTTTTTCCGAGGACAAAACAGACAGTTTTGATGAATAATAGGAGAACGACATTTGGCAGAAGGAAACAGAAGGCACATCGAGACACAGCGGAGACGGAAGGGATGTCCCCAAGCAACTAGAGGAGCAGATAGAAGTGCCTTTGCTAGAGTTATGAAAAGCTCAACTCCACAGGTTGGTAGCGGAGTCACATACTTTGACGGAATCTTCAGTGGGGACTTGATACCCCACTCTTCTGGACTCACTGACGGATCGTCATCTATGAATTAGTAACAGCTGAAGAATGAGCGTGACAGATAGACACTGATGAATAGATGGAGACAGTGAAACCTTAATTCCGGAGCACAGATGAGTTCCATCACATCCACCACGACAAGCCAACCAGGAAGCAATTCGAGGACTTCAGAATTTCGCTCTCAGTTGCAATTTCCTCCGGTTCTTCTAGCCGGCGATTTCAACCAACTACCAAATGAATTTCGGCTTTGCCTTGATGCAGCCAAAATCAATACAAATGAATATGTCGGCCGATGAGCAGAGATGGCCAAGTTTCAACCATCCCAATGAGCCTCCCAGTGACAACCGAAATCACAGCCGAATTGTCTAAATGCAGATTCAAATTCAAAATTGACATAACAAAGATGTTCTGGCATTTCTCCTTGGACCCCCTATCAGTGACGATACTTTGGATTCACCACCCATCAAGAAGATTTCACGTTTCAACGACTTCCTTTCGGGTTCCTCAATGCCCCCTCAATAGCCCAGAACTACATGATGACAGAAGTCGATTGCAAAATTCCCCGATCCGCCTATCGAGGCCGATTCAAGAGGGGATACTGATATGAAAGAACGCATACAGTCCGAGGAAATCCAAGTATCTGTATATATACTCCGATATATTGATGTATAATTTTTTCTCCCCCGAAAATATGTATATCACTGCAATATCTGAATAAAGAGTATATGATAACGCAAAAAGCGTGAAGTTGGGAGTATGAACGAAAGTCAAATATGCTAGAATGCCAATTCCAAAGTGACGGCAAAAATAAGGGGATGGAACAAAGGTGTCAAACCAGCAAATGAAATGCTGTTCCGCTATAACGTAATGAGTTTGGGAATCACCAATGGTCCGTTTATTTTTCATCTCTTTGGGAAAGCCCTCATCAGTCAGATGCAGCAGGAAAATCAACTACTTGTGCGAAAATACGTTGACGATTTCATTTGTTGCATAACTTCAGCAAAGCCTGAATTAAAGCCTGTGTTAAAGTCAGGGAAAGACTCCAACCTAGACCCAAAACCTAGTCGAAGTCTACACCCTCTACCAGTCAGTTCAAGAGATCGAGGAAGGATCACCAATTGAAGTTGCTAGGATGAACTCGTGCAGCTTCCAAACCGACTGCCCTCAAGAGTCTTTAAAAGGGCTTTTGGGCGTAACTTGCAGGAGATTGTGGCCCTTTAGTTCCTTCTTCATCATCATCTTCCTCATCGTCATCTTCAAGGCATTGTGGGGAAGATAATGGAAGAAACGAGTGAAAGAAGGCCTACAAAGGTGACAGGAGAAAATACAGCAGGAGTCAATGACACTGAGATTGAAGAAGGAGATGTCGAAGGATTGAAGAGTGATTTCGAGGAATTCCAAGAGGAATCGATGCTCCGGAGAGCTTTCTTCGTAAACGCTTTGGATGAATTGGTGGATCAGGTTAGGGAGTACAGGTTCAACAATCCGCAACGTTTGAGACGATCATGCAAATGGTTAGTAAGATGGCCTCGAGCTTCGATAAGTTAACTGCACAAATGGGTTCCGTCCAAGAAAGACAGAGCCAAATGGAGTACGCTATGCACAACGCTTACCGACATCTTCGGTAATCTCCTTCTCCCAATCGCGACACTGCTGCCCCACATCGTGAAGATTCATTTTTCCACAGCCCTTTTTCTCGGTTATCCACTTCATCCTCAATGTCCGGCCTCTTCTTGCCCACAGCGAATCCACGTGAAGACCTCCAGGAGCGACTTAAAGAAATGGAGCTAAAGAGGAAGAAGAAGGAGAAACTGATGGACGAAGAGAAACAATTGTTGACAGCGCAGCTTGAGCGGAAGTGGGCAGAAGAACGATATGAACGACGGTTTGGCCCAAGGGAAAATCGGCCACTTACAGACCAAGATATGGAGATGATAAGACCAGAACTTGTACGGCAGTGGTCTCAGCGAAAAATAAACCTTTGGGCGGAGCGCCAGAAAGCTCTAGGGATCCCGATCTACCAGTGTGACACGTGTGGTAGCTTCGAGAGGCAAGGACAGCCCCATTCATGTCGATATTGGCTCTGGTAGGAGACAAAAATCTAATGTCTAAAATTGAAACCAGCCTTCTGCCTGGAATTGATCAATACCCTCTGTTGAATTATCCACAATTCATTATGTCTGGGTGGAAATGTTTTACCCCGGTGGAAAAAGACGTCTTCTGGGGAGCTTGCAGTGTTGCCTCCTGCGCTCAGAGTTATACTTAAGAGCGTCATTCAACGGACCACTACAACGGCGAAGTGAAGTTACCACCGGCAGATGGTTGTTGAAGGGACGTCCACCGGGGTGAATATCCGACAGCAACCAATGGATTGTTTTGACGAATGAACATGCGGCAATGACAAAAACAATTGATGATTTGATTCGACAACAACTGGGAGGGATTGCAAGTCAACCAGACCAAGAAATGACAAACCAATCATCCGAAATCGCTAGTGTGTCCCTCGTGTGTATGGCATATCCGGCGTCACAAATTTTCAACACTAGGAACGGCGTGGTGGCGTCCCGAATGTATGTCGATGATTCAAGTTTCTTCAAGGAACCGAAGAATGATGCATGCTACGATCAAGCGCCGTCTGTAAGTTCATATTCTGACCATCTAACACATTCCTTTCACAATTTGCAAGGGAAACAAAAGCGGCGTCAATCATGAAGAACAATTGGGGGGGGGGGAATGAGAACGAGAGCTCGCCACAAATTCAAAAATACTCCTGGAATTCTAGCAATTGTTTGACTTCCTAGGATGTCGAGAGTGGCTAGCGATACGGTTACGGCGCGCAAGTCAAGGGATGTTACCTGAGAAGTTGCCCTGGAATCTAGAACAAAGTTTCGCTGAATACGAGAACAAGTCGACCAAAGCAGGCTATCACATCCACATCTTCAAGGGAGATCAACTCCAAAGCAGATCAAGATGAAATACAGGTCATCGAATAGACGTGTATGCAAGAGCCAGATTGGGAACACCGACATCCCAGACATCCGACATCAAGCATTAATGAATGAGAATAGGATACCGATAATGACGTACGAAGAAAGTCCTCGAGAATCTATTGTTGCATACAACCGGGGTAGTACTCGTCGTGATCGGAATAACACCGATGAATCGCTAAATCTCGGGATAAGAGATTTATTTCACCAGATTACCGGGATAAGCGGTCGAAGGATGCATATGGTGAATCTTCAAAGCAAAGGAATTCCTGGGTACGAGAACAGGAATGGCAAGAACGGAAGGAAAAAGATAAAAGATATTCCAAACGCTCACCTCCTCGGGATACTTCAAAAGGGAGACGAGGATGTTCCCCCTCGTCGGACAATTATTCTTACTCGTCGCACAAGACCCATGTACAACATCATCAATATGCAGGGCAATTATCAACCACCAGGAGACCACGCCTTACCCCAATTTGTTCGAAGTATTGTCAACCTCTCAAAGTTTGTCCATGTTAAGGACTTATTACAGGATTTCACAGGATAAAGCTCTACAATACGTCTCCGTTGTCTGCACGTCCGCAAGCCGGCTCATTCAGAATTACGACCTCCATTCCTCCCTCTTATCCATCCACTCCCCCACTCCCTACACGCTAGTCAATGGTAACCTTGTCATTTATGCCATAACAGCTGAAAATACTCACACTGATGTGGGGAAGAATAGATCACACTACCAGATTAACTAGTGATTCTGGTTCAACTTCACAATATTCGAACATATCAAGGAAAATTTGTCCACATCTAGTTCTAGATTTGTTATATGGCAGGATATGATGATAAATTGGATAATAGACATTCTATTCTCGAATGGTTTCATGATCCTTTGTCTAATATCGTCTGTAGCCGAGATGAACTGAAAATCTGTTTCCAAATTATATTTTATATTGTTTTAGCTTTTGCAACCATATTCGGGATAATCTTACTATGCCAACAGATAATTAGTAGTTCTGTCGTTTATATTCTCAATGGAATGCATAGTATTGGGATTATTCCACAAATACCATTCTGGTTATCCGATCCCTCGGGTTTATCTATTATAATTTTAGCCGGTTTACACGCCCTTAGGAGCTGGCGAGTCTCTAACTCAAGGTTTAGCAGCCCATTCACCCCAATTACCAAATGGTTGGGGTCCAATTTAAACAGTATGTCCGTCGGTGATTCGAACAAGACGCCAAACGCCTTTCAGAATGAAGATCAAGCTACGCTACGATCAAGCGCCGTCTGTAAGTTCATATTCTGACCATCTAACACATTGCTTTCACAATTTGGAAGGGAAACAAAAGCGGCGTCGATCATGAAGAACAATTGGGGGGGAATGAGAACGAGAGCTCGCAACAAATTCAAGAAAATTTGTGTCCTTATTATTTGACTTCCCAGGATGTGGAAAGTGTCGTAGGGCCGTGAGGATGATTTCGGAACTGACCACCGATATTCCCAATTGATGGAACGCAATGACCACATTCATGTACATTTCCCATTTTGAATTGATTTTACGGTTGATCCAAGGCCAAGCGCAACTATCCCACTCTTCAGTAAGTTCAGCCTAGAGATAACTGAACTAACACACTGAATCGAGCGAGTGACAACTGAACTGAAACAAACTGAATGAGTGAGTGACAACTGAACTGAAACAAACTGAATGAGTGAGTGACAACTGAACTGAAACAAACTAAATGAGTGAGTGACAACTGAACTGAAACAAACTGAATGAGGGAGTGACAACTGAACTGAAACAAACTAAATGAGTGAGTGACGACTGAACTGAATGAGTGAGTACACTATACTGAAACTGAATGAGTGAGAACACTATACTGAAACTGAATGAGTGAGAAGACCACACTGAAACTGAATGAGTGAGAACACTATACTGAAACTGAATGAGTGAGAAGACCACACTGAAACTGAATGAGTGAGAACACTATACTGAAACTGAAGGAGTGAGAACACTATACTGAAACTGAATGAGTGAGAACACTATACTGAAACTGAATGAGTGAGAACACTATACTGAAACTGAATGAGTGAGAACACTATACTGAAACTGAATGAGTGAGAAGACCACACTGAAACTGAATGAGTGAGAACACTATACTGAAACTGAATGAGTGAGAAGACCACACTGAAACTGAATGAGTGAGAACACTATACTGAGACTGAATGAGTGAGAACACTATACTGACACTGAATGAGTGAGAACACTATACTGAAACTGAATGAGTGAGAAGACCACACTGAAACTGAATGAGTGAGAACACTATACTGAAACTGAATGAGTGAGAACACTATACTGAAACTGAATGAGTGAGAAGACCACACTGAAACTGAATGAGTGAGAACACTATACTGAAACTGAATGAGTGAGACACTATACTGAAACTGAATGAGTGAGAAGACCACACTGAAACTGAATGAGTGAGAACACCATACTGACACTGAATGAGTGAGAACACCATACTGAGACTGAATGAGTGAGAACACCATACTGAAACTGAAGGAGTGAGAACACTATACTGAAACTGAAGGAGTGAGAAGACCACACTGAAACTGAATGAGTGAGAACACTATACTGAAACTGAATGAGTGAGAACACTATACTGAAACTGAATGAGTGAGAAGACCACACTGAAACTGAATGAGTGAGAACACTATACTGAAACTGAATGAGTGAGACACTATACTGAAACTGAATGAGTGAGAAGACCACACTGAAACTGAATGAGTGAGAACACTATACTGAAACTGAATGAGTGAGAAGACCACACTGAAACTGAATGAGTGAGAACACTATACTGAAACTGAAGGAGTGAGAAGACCACACTGAAACTGAATGAGTGAGAACACTATACTGAAACTGAATGAGTGAGAAGACCACACTGAAACTGAATGAGTGAGAACACTATACTGAAACTGAATGAGTGAGAAGACCACACTGAAACTGAATGAGTGAGAACACTATACTGAAACTGAATGAGTGAGAAGACCACACTGAAACTGAATGAGTGAGAACACTATACTGAAACTGAAGGAGTGAGAACACTATACTGAAACTGAAGGAGTGAGAAGACCACACTGAAACTGAATGAGTGAGAACACTATACTGAAACTGAAGGAGTGAGAAGACCACACTGAAACTGAATGAGTGAGAACACTATACTGAAACTGAATGAGTGAGAAGACCACACTGAAACTGAATGAGTGAGAACACTATACTGAAACTGAATGAGTGAGAAGACCACACTGAAACTGAATGAGTGAGAACACTATACTGAAACTGAAGGAGTGAGAACACTATACTGAAACTGAATGAGTGAGAACACTATACTGAAACTGAATGAGTGAGAACACTATACTGAAACTGAATGAGTGAGAAGACCACACTGAAACTGAATGAGTGAGAAGACCACACTGAAACTGAATGAGTGACATGTGATGCCCCAATGGATGAATCACTCATCTGAAATCGGGTCAAGGACTTTATCTCGAGAACAAAAACGTCATCCGGAATGAATTCCAGTCTCCTCAATAAAAAGGTAACTCATCCACTTAATTAATCAGCAATTGGAGCTCATTCATCTAGTGAGAGCAAAACTTATTGATTAGCAGAATTGTGCGTTGTTTATGGAAGTAACGAATTGAGTGAATTTGTCTAGTAACTTGTTCATTAGAATAAAAAAGGAAATGAGAGAACCCCAATTTAGAATACTAAAATACCCATCCTAGTGAACTGAGAAAATCATGGAGGGTTCCTTGCACGACATCAACCGCATTACTACGATACTCCCGTCTGTCATCATCACCATTTATTATCGCTTCTAAACCAATGGACACCCATGCCTCTTCAAGATCCTTCAAAGGTTCATCCGAAACTGTAACCAACAATCTTAGACTCTTCGACATCTCCTACTAAACACCAAACTGCTTGTACAGCTTGGATAAGCGAATAAATCCAACCCTTTCGATCCACAGAATTGCGGCCTAGGATATCTGCCGTCATGCATGTTTGCTGGAATCGGTCCAAAGGAATCCAAATCAAATAGAACGACATAATATTCATCTGTGTCACCTTTCTGCTGAATGCATAAATTGTCAAGCGCTGGCCGTAAATCCAGATACGTCCAATCCCACACCGCTGACTTTACTAAAACCTTGACAAATTCCCAATATTGCTGCCAGTACAACACAAGGTTTTCCCTGTCGAATTTGATTGGTTGCTCAATGTAATCCATGACGAAAACATCACATTGATCACTAACATGCCAAATTCCGATCAAACATTTAGCAAGTAACTTTTTCAAATCAGGCGGACTAACACCCCATTTCCCGATAATATGTTGTACAGGACCCCCAATTCTGCTGATTAAGGGGGATATAACTTTCAACAATAGTGCCGTATCAAGGGCTCTGTCCTTGACAAAGGCTTCGTCTATCACCTCCCTAGGGTTAATGAGATTTTGTGCTGATGGAATTGTTGGTACCCACAAAACTGTTGAGTCTGATACTGTTGGTAGATGCAACAGACCAACAGGTTGAAAATACGTGAAGCATTCAGGATCAACTCCACAAAAGAGACGATCCAAATACTGAACTTCGATTTTGAGGAAACATGCTTGGGTGACTGCAATACTCCTGTTGGCGGCTAACGATAACTGAACGGGTGATGCAAAGTACTCCAAACTAGGAATATCTCGCGGTAACTGCCCGATTAAAGGGGATTGCTTTCATCGGCGTTTTCTTCCACTTCTCTTCCACAAATTTGCGAATACAACCCATTCCATAAGCAAAGACTCTGAACAATGCTTGCAAAACACGATCAAAACCAGTTAGCAATCCTCTACCATCCGGCGAATAGGAAAAAATACGTGATCCAAATGCTGGTACATCCAGACAAACTTCAAATGCTTTAGGCTCTCGCCCGCAATATAAAATCAAAGAATACATACTATCGTCTGAGCCACAGCGCTCGACTCTGGAGGGATACTCCATTTCCATAACATAGATAAGACACTGATGCACCGCGGAAGGCGTATCGCGGAGGTCGGACAACTTCTTTTGTCTCTCCTTGTGATCCGTCAACATTTTAAGTTCTACAATAGAGAAAACACCGAAGATATTCCACTCGTCGTCGGTGCGAACTTCCAAACACAGGCTGATGGCAGACCGGCTTGTTTGAGCTGCTGTTCCAGTGACAAATCGACGTCTTGATTCTCCACCACCGAATCGAAGCTGTTCTGCTCGAACCTCTTTTCGCAAATTGCATCTCATGTTTCGGCACTTCCAAATAACAGTTCCGTCGTCATCTGGGATCTCTACTGCTATTGGAGGGTCCAAAGTAGGCATGTCGAATGTGGGAATAAGGTCAGTCCATCGTCTTAATACACGTGGCAACAACTCAAGCAACGTACTTTGGATGTTAATCTGCCCTTCTTCTCTGAATGCTTCTACAAACAACCGTCGACAAACGAGACGTCTATCTGTTGGGAGCACAATTTTTTGTGTACGAGCCGCGTTTTCTATTTCAACACCAAGTTTGTTTATTACGTCCTTTGCATTCACAAGATTCGATGGGACTGTTGTCGCTGGTCTTCGGCACCTCGAAGGAAGCAATTCTCCAAATGTTATAGCGTCCTCTGAAAACATTGAATGAATGGACTAGAACTTGAATTTAAACAAAATATGAAGGAACTTTTGGAAAAAGGGGGAGAGTTATGACAAAAAGGAATACAAGTATGGGGACAAAGGTACGAGCTCAAAAATCCTTCGAGGTCCTTTTAAACCAACTTGGTAGTGCTGAAAACACTTTTACACAAAGTATGCAATCTGAGATCTTTGCGCCTCAAGCAAGTATCGAAAAATTTGTTAAAGAGTTGGACACAGAGAACCAACATTGTCTCTACAAGCACGGGCACTTGGCCAATCGTAATCTCAACGATCTAAGCAAGAGCTCGAAATCCTTCAAGACTGCATCTTGCAACTGGCACACTCAAAAATTGAGCAAATCCAACTCATCGTTTTCTTCAAAGTCTTTTCAAAGTCATTTCAAGACAGACTCCCACACACCCTCCATTTCACCGCCAAACTCGGACTCAAGCGACAGTGACGCTTCATCCGACTCCACATCTCCAATGTCCCGCGCAAAGACCGTCGTGCACAAATTTCAAAGAATGGGAATGATTTTTTGAAGCAGAGTGTTTATTCATTCATTCTGAAGTTTTCGGACGTTCGAAGAAGGAAAATGGACCAACATTCCCAGCCCATACAAAACCAGGCATGCGAACAAAGCGATGGGTCTCATTCGACAAACTGTCATCCCAGGATTCTTCTCCTACTTCACCCGTTTCACAACACCATACGAACAACTCCATGCACTACTGCAACACTTGCAAAACATTCCGGGTCGACACACAATGCTGATGAAAGAATTATTCGAATTCCAGATGAATGGTTCTGATATTCGTTCCCATTTGGCGCGCCACAATCTTCTCTGGGAAGAAATCGTGTCTCTGAAGCCAACAGATCCTGAGTACCGGATAAGCACGCTCATCAACTCCCTCAAAGCAAACTACAAACCATTTGCAATGGCACTACAAGGGCGAAGACTGGAAAATTACGAGAAGTAGAATCTGCAATTGCAGAATGGCTGATATCAGATGACATGGACAAGAGTGGCAATGCCTTTTTCGCCTCCAACACCCACACCATGAATCGACGTGCACCAGAACGTGGCCAACATTTCAACAGACAAAGTTTTAACCCCCCTTTCAGTCAACCGCGACGACAACAAAACATACCACAACTACCACAACTAGGCCCCTACAAATGGTACCATCGTCACAAAGATTGCTTCCACCACCCTTTTCTCAACAACAATAGCAAAACCACCAATAAGCCAAAATATCGAAGGGAAGCCAACACATCACAGTCCTCGACCGATTTCTCAACGTCACAACCATTGAACGACACAACTCTCATCTTCCACAGCTCTCGCAACTACTTCCACACAACCAGACCATCCACTCACACATATCTCCACACGTTTGACGCTTCTAGTGAAGACTCCACGACAGAAGAAGACCCTGAAATCAATCCCACTTCCCAAGCACATTTCTCATCCAACCATGGTGCATCCAACAACCTAACCAATTTTCTCATCGACTCTGGCGCAACGGACCACATGATCAACGACAACACGGTTCTTCACAACACAAGACCATCTCAACTTTACATCACCGTAGGCAACGGAAATGTCTTAAAGCCTGCTCAAATGAAAGCGACCCTGCATCCAACGCCGATGCAATGGACATCAATCGCGCGATGGCATGCTTCGTTCACCCCATTCCCTTGTGGATAAGAGGTCGACGCTTTGACCAAATAGGCCCCTAAATCTTCAATGACAAACTTTTGGAATTCTCGGCTGGTGAAGCAAGACCCCCGATCAGTGCAGGCCGGAGTAGTACTTGTGGGTGGGAGTGTTGGTGCGATTTCTTCGATGCGGCTTGCTAGTCAGAGTGTTTGCTGGTGGAAACTGCTGTGGTTGTTTGCGATGAATGTTAGGAATTTTTTTTTTCTATCGTTGACTGGACCGACTCGTGATATTGGGTCAATCGGACTTGAGCTGTTGGGAAGTCTGCACACACGCACAGAAGCAGCTCAAATCCAGTACGAACATCATGGTCTCCTATCCGAGAAGACCCAAGTGTTCGCATCCAGCGCCGCTCCATGGACTCTTGTGAAAACTGGCGCAACGCTTCTTTCTTTCGCGCAGGTCCAAAATGAGCTGTGTATTCGTCACTCTCTTTCACCGACCTTTATTTCAGGAAGTTTCGATACTTTGGGTGATGGTGAACCCCAGGACCTGCTCGGGATGTGAAAGGTTGCGTGCACTTAGTTGCAAACTGCACAAGATTCTTGTCCGTGTGTCTCAACAGCGTGCCTCATGTTACTATATGCAGTATTCAGGCAATGGAAACAGTTCGCCAGCTTTTGATACCTTGACGTAGCCTTCATGCCCATCCTTACCCCCATCAATTCCTTCATGTCCCAATTCCTTTTTTTTGAACCAGTGATGTCTTGGGCGTCACTCTTCCCGATTCCTCCATTGTTATATTACATATTTGCCTTCATCATTATTTATTTCACTCTTAATTTTATGATGTATGTGTTCCAAGCACTGAAGAGAGTTTTTTGCTATCTTGTCATTGTGATTGGAGGAACAACCGTGATCATTCTCTGTTACCTTGCACATGTGTTCATCCCACCTATCTGCGAAGCACTTTACACTTACGTAACAACACTCTTCGCAAACACCCATAGTAGTTTCCGCCAACAAGCACTCGAACTAGCAAGCTGCATCGTCGAAATCACACCAACACTCCCACCTGCGAGCACTACTCCGGCCTTCACCTTATTTTCTTCTTTCGGGATCATTGCCACAGTGGCCTTACTGTGTACGGCTGCAAAGAACCTCCCAGGATGGGTTCTGGTAGTTCACCGTCCGGAAGACGCCATTCAAACAATTCTTCTTCAGCAAAGCGTCCAGCAAAGCCTTCAGCAAAGCCTTCAGCAAAGCCTTCAGCAAAGCGTCCAGCAAAGCCTTCAGCAAAGCCTTCAGCAAAGCCTTCAGCAAAGCGTCCAGCAAAGCCTTCAGCAAAGCCTTCAGCAAAGCCTTCAGCAAAGCCTTCAGCAAAGCCTTCAGCAAAGCCTTCAGCAAAGCCTTCAGCAAAGCCTTCAGCAAAGCCTTCAGCAAAGCCTTCAGCAAAGCCTTCAGCAAAGCCTTCAGCAAAGCCTTCAGCAAAGCCTTCAGCAAAGCCTTCAGCAAAGCCTTCAGCAAAGCCTTCAGCAAAGCCTTCAGCAAAGCCTTCAGCAAAGCCTTCAGCAAAGCCTTCAGCAAAGCCTTCAGCAAAGCCTTCAGCAAAGCCTTCAGCAAAGCCTTCAGCAAAGCCTTCAGCAAAGCCTTCAGCAAAGCCTTCAGCAAAGCCTTCAGCAAAGCCTTCAGCAAAGCCTTCAGCAAAGCCTTCAGCAAAGCCTTCAGCAAAGCCTTCAGCAAAGCCTTCAGCAAAGCCTTCAGCAAAGCCTTCAGCAAAGCCTTCAGCAAAGCCTTCAGCAAAGCCTTCAGCAAAGCCTTCAGCAAAGCCTTCAGCAAAGCCTTCAGCAAAGCCTTCAGCAAAGCCTTCAGCAAAGCCTTCAGCAAAGCCTTCAGCAAAGCCTTCAGCAAAGCCTTCAGCAAAGCCTTCAGCAAAGCCTTCAGCAAAGCCTTCAGCAAAGCCTTCAGCAAAGCCTTCAGCAAAGCCTTCAGCAAAGCCTTCAGCAAAGCCTTCAGCAAAGCCTTCAGCAAAGCCTTCAGCAAAGCCTTCAGCAAAGCCTTCAGCAAAGCCTTCAGCAAAGCCTTCAGCAAAGCCTTCAGCAAAGCCTTCAGCAAAGCCTTCAGCAAAGCCTTCAGCAAAGCCTTCAGCAAAGCCTTCAGCAAAGCCTTCAGCAAAGCCTTCAGCAAAGCCTTCAGCAAAGCCTTCAGCAAAGCCTTCAGCAAAGCCTTCAGCAAAGCCTTCAGCAAAGCCTTCAGCAAAGCCTTCAGCAAAGCCTTCAGCAAAGCCTTCAGCAAAGCCTTCACCAAAGCCTTCACCAAAGCCTTCACCAAAGCCTTCACCAAAGCCTTCACCAAAGCCTTCACCAAAGCCTTCACCAAAGCCTTCACCAAAGCCTTCACCAAAGCCTTCACCAAAGCCTTCACCAAAGCCTTCACCAAAGCCTTCACCAAAGCCTTCACCAAAGCCTTCACCAAAGCCTTCACCAAAGCCTTCACCAAAGCCTTCACCAAAGCCTTCACCAAAGCCTTCACCAAAGCCTTCACCAAAGCCTTCACCAAAGCCTTCACCAAAGCCTTCACCAAAGCCTTCACCAAAGCCTTCACCAAAGCCTTCACCAAAGCCTTCACCAAAGCCTTCACCAAAGCCTTCACCAAAGCCTTCACCAAGCTCTTCACCAAACTCTTCACCAAACTCTTCACCAAACTCTTCACCAAACTCTTCACCAAACTCTTCACCAAACTCTTCACCAAACTCTTCACCAAACTCTTCACCAAACTCTTCACCAAACTCTTCACCAAACTCTTCACCAAACTCTTCACCAAACTCTTCACCAAACTCTTCACCAAACTCTTCACCAAACTCTTCACCAAACTCTTCACCAAACTCTTCACCAAACTCTTCACCAAACTCTTCACCAAACTCTTCACCAAACTCTTCACCAAACTCTTCACCAAACTCTTCACCAAACTCTTCACCAAACTCTTCACCAAACTCTTCACCAAACTCTTCACCAAACTCTTCACCAAACTCTTCACCAAACTCTTCACCAAACTCTTCACCAAACTCTTCACCAAACTCTTCACCAAACTCTTCACCAAACTCTTCACCAAACTCTTCACCAAACTCTTCACCAAACTCTTCACCAAACTCTTCACCAAACTCTTCACCAAACTCTTCACCAAACTCTTCACCAAACTCTTCACCAAACTCTTCACCAAACTCTTCACCAACTCTTCACCAAACTCTTCACCAAACTCTTCACCAAACTCTTCACCAAACTCTTCACCAAACTCTTCACCAAACTCTTCACCAAACTCTTCACCAAACTCTTCACCAAACTCTTCACCAAACTCTTCACCAAACTCTTCACCAAACTCTTCACCAAACTCTTCACCAAACTCTTCACCAAACTCTTCACCAAACTCTTCACCAAACTCTTCACCAAACTCTTCACCAAACTCTTCACCAAACTCTTCACCAAACTCTTCACCAAACTCTTCACCAAACTCTTCACCAAACTCTTCACCAAACTCTTCACCAAACTCTTCACCAAACTCTTCACCAAACTCTTCACCAAACTCTTCACCAAACTCTTCACCAAACTCTTCACCAAACTCTTCACCAAACTCTTCACCAAACTCTTCACCAAACTCTTCACCAAACTCTTCACCAAACTCTTCACCAAACTCTTCACCAAACTCTTCACCAAACTCTTCACCAAACTCTTCACCAAACTCTTCACCAAACTCTTCACCAAACTCTTCACCAAACTCTTCACCAAACTCTTCACCAAACTCTTCACCAAACTCTTCACCAAACTCTTCACCAAACTCTTCACCAAACTCTTCACCAAACTCTTCACCAAACTCTTCACCAAACTCTTCACCAAACTCTTCACCAAACTCTTCACCAAACTCTTCACCAAACTCTTCACCAAACTCTTCACCAAACTCTTCACCAAACTCTTCACCAAACTCTTCACCAAACTCTTCACCAAACTCTTCACCAAACTCTTCACCAAACTCTTCACCAAAGCCTTCACCAAACTCTTCACCAAACTCTTCACCAAACTCTTCACCAAACTCTTCACCAAACTCTTCACCAAACTCTTCACCAAACTCTTCACCAAACTCTTCACCAAACTCTTCACCAAACTCTTCACCAAACTCTTCACCAAACTCTTCACCAAACTCTTCACCAAACTCTTCACCAAACTCTTCACCAAACTCTTCACCAAACTCTTCACCAAACTCTTCACCAAACTCTTCACCAAACTCTTCACCAAACTCTTCACCAAACTCTTCACCAAACTCTTCACCAAACTCTTCACCAAACTCTTCACCAAACTCTTCACCAAACTCTTCACCAAACTCTTCACCAAACTCTTCACCAAACTCTTCACCAAACTCTTCACCAAACTCTTCACCAAACTCTTCACCAAACTCTTCACCAAACTCTTCACCAAACTCTTCACCAAACTCTTCACCAAACTCTTCACCAAACTCTTCACCAAACTCTTCACCAAACTCTTCACCAAACTCTTCACCAAACTCTTCACCAAACTCTTCACCAAACTCTTCACCAAACTCTTCACCAAACTCTTCACCAAACTCTTCACCAAACTCTTCACCAAAGCCTTCACCAAACTCTTCACCAGATCCAGGAAAAGTAGCAAGAACCAACTTCCTCGCCACAACAATATTAGGTTCAAATTATTCCAAGAAGTGATGTTATCATCAGCCATACATCGAAAGAAAAACGTGGTAGTAGCCCTCCGTTTTGGAATGTGTGCGGCGTCCCTTGGATTTTATCAGGAAACCCAGAAAAAGTTGAGGGATGAGTTGAAGGGGTGGAGCCCATACCATGTCAAACTCTGCCAAGAGATGAATGACCGGTTCAAGGCTCCTCAGTTATCTTTTACTAATGATCTGTTTGTTGCTGAAGGGTGTACTCTTCGTAAGGAATTTTAAGCTGAGGCTTTGAACTTCTATGATCCTGCTGTCCAACACTTGAAAGCGTAAGCCGTTGCCCCAAGCTGAGCTCCATTTGTGATTGTTTTCACTTCAGCAAGCCAGAAGACTCCGTGAAATTCATCAACGACTGCTTGAGGAAGAAAACAAATGACAAAATAGACATTCTTTTGACCAAGGACGATATTGGCGACTCCACATGTGCGCTCTCGACAGCTCACTTCAAAGCAAAGTGGAAGACGAAATTCGAGAAGAGGACAATCGAGTTTGAGGGCGTGGAAATGCCGTCCTGTATCAGAAAGCTATGTCTGTGCAATTCATGGACTGGATTTGGAAAGCGGTGAAAGTTCAAGTTGCATGGCTTCCACTGGAGAATGGCATGCACCTCGTCATTTTGACTTCACCCAGTTCAAATCAAATGAAAAAATTGGTCAAGAACTTATGTTTCGAGTTTTGGGACTTCTTTACATCTTACATGTCGCGCCACATAAAAGAAACAACAGCACAAATTTCCCTTCCAAAGTTCACTCCGGAGTACCAATTTGAGGCGAAGTGCAATCTCAAGAGGATGAATATCGAATCCGCGTTCCACTCTGATGCAGACTTCAGCACACAAAGCCGTTTTTAGTGTTGATGGAGGAGAAGCGCTCCCGAAAGATGAAAACAGTGACAATGACAATAACACCCCGTCCTTGATCTTCGACAATCCATTCCTGTTTTTCGTCGAAGATGGTTCAACCCGCAATATTCTCTTTTGTGGGTGCATGTTATCTGCGTCCTGACTAAGCACCAGTCCAACCAGAAGACCATAAAAGGAAATTTTATTGAGTAGACATGTCACGCCTCGTTTCTGACGACTAGCAATCCCAATATTGCTCCCAGTATTTCTCAAGGTTACGCCTGTTGAATTTGATTGGTTCTTCAATGTAATCCATTACGAAAATAAAACATTTAGAATCAAGATCCCAAATCTCGATCAAATATTTAGCAAGCAACTTTCTCAAATCAGGCTGAGCAATACGCCATCGATTGATGATTGTGTCTACGTGAAAACCAATTCTATTGATTAAGGAGGTACTATTGTTTGTTGCATAAGGGCGTTTTTCTCATTCAATAGTTACCAAATTAGCACGATGATGCTTTGCATCATCAAGCATCATTGAGAACTATGGAGTAATAAAACATATACAACATCTCAAGACATTGGTTAATCTGTACTCAAATCTATTAGAGCTAACACAAACCTCTTTAAGTTGGAGATGTTTCAATAGAAACCTTAGGGACTCTATTCTATCGGAATTTGGTGAACATAGAATAAAGGATTGCTTCATTCTATAAGCACTTCGTGATTGCAACATGTAATTGTTGCGACGAATCGCTTAACTTGCACAACATATTGAGATAAATCAACAATTACACTGAGTGAGATTTATCAACAACACTGAGTGACATTTATCAACAACACTGAGTGACATTTATCAACAATTTACACTGGGTGAGATTTATCAACAATTTACACTGAGTGAGATAAATCAACAATTACACTGAGTGAGATAAATCAACAATTACACTGAGTGAGATAAATCAACAATTACACTGAGTGAGATAAATCAACAATTACACTGAGTGAGATAAATCAACAATTACACTGAGATGAATCAACAATTTACACTGAGTGAGATTTATCAACAATTACACTGAGTGAGATTTATCAACAATTACACTGAGTGAGATTTATCAACAATTAACACTGAGTGAGATTTATCAACAATTTACACTGAGTGAGACAATTACACTGAGATGAATCAACAATTACATTGAGTGAGATTTATCAACAATTTACACTGGGTGAGATTTATCAACAATTTACACTGGGTGAGATTTATCAACAATTTAAACTGAGTGAGATCAATCATCAATTTACAGTGAGTTAGATAAATCAACAATTACACTGAGATGAATCAACAATTTACACTGAGTGAGATTTATGGGCTTACTGTCCTTTTTCCTTTTGTTTGCTTTTCCCGTTCGTGTGGTTGTTTTTTTTACGAGAACTGCAATGGACATGCAAGCGATTGACGAGATAATTGGGGGAGAATCCCGGGCATGCCTACAGCAGCTGCCCACAATTGAAGAGCCGGCAACACCCAGCGGATCCGGGGTTGCCAACCAACAAGGCTTCTCAGGTCACAGATATGGAGTAAATTAACTAGAGTATCAAGTTTTGCTAATAACCACTGAACAATAACACATATCAACATAAAAAGACACTTGGTTAAACTGCCTTCAGTACCAGAAACTTACTTTAAGATACTCCGAACGTTATTGTGAATATAGGTTACGGTGTTTCCTTTGGCTACATTCACTAAGCAATTATAAATTGTGCTACTTCAAGATGTAATGCAACGTTGAACAATGCAACTGTTGCGACGAATTGCAGGTCAGAGAATAAGCTCTGCGACTTCCTTAGTGTTTTGTAACGAACCTTTTACCTTTCTATCTTTACGCAGAGATAATTTAAGTCAATATTCATCTAATCACAGATCTAACGGCAGACAACGTTGAGGGTTCCTCTGTCGCATTCCACAGAAGAGACGACCTTAGAGACATCCCCCGATCTCTACTTCCTTGGTTTATATGGAGCAGAAAAAACGCATCAAGAGGTCCTTCGAGTGTTGGATCCTACTCGTGTCCAATCAATCGTCGGGGATAATGCGTTGAGAATGACGCCGGAGCTTTTCTTGAGAGTGCTAACGAGTCCGCTGCAGCATCCGATTCCGACTGAATTCAATCTGGGGACAGCTGACTTCGTTCTTACAGGGCTTCCGCGTGGTATTCTGTTCACGTTGTGCACAATGGTCAAGCAAGCTGCATTGCCCCTCAGCAGTCGTCCTACGGAAGCGTTGGGTATTCCACAATTCAATGATTGTTTGCAGCGGCCCATTGATATTCTTCTCAAGGAGATTCTAGGAATTCGTGTCGATCAACGGCGAGACGCAAGAGGACTTCAACTTGGTGTCGGCGTCCGCAGACCAGATGTGGCAATGTTCCTCGAAGAAATCCCTATCTTCCGCGCAGAAGAGAAACGCCTCGCCCTTCATGAGCACTTAGCAAGAAACCAATTACAAGGAGCCCAACCTGCACACCAACAGTTCCCCATTCTCATGTGTACACGTGCCCATACCTTGATTCGTTTTTATTGGTATGACGTCAACGAGCCATTGGTAGAGCTCACTGATTCGGCCCAATGCCAATTTTCCAAGATTCGATTTAAAGTTTCCCATGGAACGCCTTGCACTGCTCCCAGTTCTTGTCAACTTTTGTGTTTACATCCACAGCTGCCTGATTCCTCAGTTGATACTGGAATTTCAAGAAATTCAAATGAATCCGCTGGTTCGAGGGTTCGAGTTCACTATCCAAGGAGATCGTGTTTGGAAGGAGTGCACACGATGGAGACCAACAGCAGCAGCATCTACAATGCTCTTTGTGATGATACAAGCGGGCATCATTTGATGGTCTACTCGGTAGTTCGATCAGGACACCTCCTTGTGGAAATGGAACGTTTAGAATTGCCGGGCATTCCAATGGCCCCAGATGAATTTATTTCTTGGGCTAGTTTTTGTTTGAGGACATTAGATTTTCTTCATCAAAGAGGATGGGTACACCGGGACGTACGTCGAAGAATGGAAGAAAAAAGTTCTTTCTAATAGATTTTGACTGTGCTTCGCAAGCCAGTGCCGAAGTAGAGACTCCGTTAGCAACCTGGCCTATGAGCATGAGAAGGCTTACTACTTTTGAAATTCGCCATGATATTGAGTTGCTCAAACTGATGATCCTGTCCCAGTTTTATCATTCAGATGTATGGCGCTATTCATGAACGGCAATAACAATGCCGTTCCGTTGCTACAGTGTGATACTTTGGATCAGATTGATGCGCTTCTAAGTGAATGTGAAGCATTAATAATACCAACGCATCATTAGCAATATTTGTAGGTTTTGGATTCTAGAACCTTCAATTATTTGCAACATTTCGGAGAACTCGCGCCTAAACGACTCAATTTTCACAATGAATAGAAATTTTTATATGACGCAGGGGATTGTCTGGATTTTCAACTTTGCTGTCCACGCAAATGCCACGGATTCAGCTGGTGGATTAAAGTCATTTAATCTCGTCAGGACGAACAGTCGATTCACTTTTTCGCGTCACCTTCATTTTTGAGCTTCGGACAGCTCAGCTGGATCAACATCCCTGTCCTGTTTGTCGAGAAGACGAGAATTGCTTCCACAGGTCACTTTCAGATCGCCATAACTGCTATTTGTAGAGCACCACCAATACTAAACACCATGCAGCCTGAAGATCCGTCCATTGATTGTTGAAGATGTTGTTAGCCTCCGGTTCATGATTGATGTAAATCACTTCGTTGCAGTCATCCACAGTAACTCTTTCAGAGCCTCGTATCTCTCATATGGTTCATTTTTGCCATCCATGAGATACATCAAAGACAGTTGAATGGTAAGGTACAGCAGTTCTGCTGCTCTCGAGAATCTGCCCCCTTGATGACCTTGCGAACGCCATCTTGTGTGCTATTTTGAGACCATTCCCGAAGCTTGGCTAATTTCGATCCAACTGCCCTGTGACGTGCGACAATATGACCGTTGACGTTGAGAACATCAAGAAGCGGGACACCCAGGGACGACTTATGCGAGCGGCGGTATGTCCCCTTGTTTAAATCGGATCTTCTTCAGCAACTAGTTGGAACATTAATTGTCTTTTTCAAGAGCAAGAGCAAGTCAACCCGGCGAACGAGCAAGAGGAGATATCAGTATGAATTGTGCGGCAAGCGTTTGAATTCCGCCTTCATAAAGCGTGGCTGCACGAAATGGAGTTGGAGATCTTGATTTGGATTCCTCACTAACATTCGATGAACAATTCGTTATATTTCTGTCTTTTGTGTGATGGAGAATGCAAACCAGATTAGGTCATCAAGCACACCATGCAATCGCCCGAACTTATAATCATTTTCACTCGTGGCGTTATTTGCAAGCGTCAGTGGCAATCCAACGCTCAGGCACCGAGAACTGTTGGACTATTGAGACTCTCTTCCAGTTCCTTTTAACTCTCCTTTCAATCCTCTCTACGACCATCGGCAGTATGGCCGAAGGGATTCACAAATCCCGTTGTTGCCGTTCCATGGATTTCTATCATTGATTCGGATTTCTTTGTCAAAGTTTGTATCGCCCGCGCGTAGGCTTTCCATCGCCCGCAACTGGTTCCGCTTTCCCAAGTCCGTCAGCTCGACCTTCTGATCAGCGAGTTCTGGGAGGGGCTCTAAACTGTTCGGTCTCCGAGATGCGAATCTTCCAGGCGAACGGATTCCGCTGGAAGGCGAAAATTATGATAATGCAGTGGGACGAAACGTGGAGCTGGAAAAGGATGCGAAAATGCAGGTGGAGTTTGAATATTTAGGCCAGTGCTTCCCATACTGACTCCAGGAATAACAACGGGATCGTAGATATCCCATTGATTCGGCAAGGATTTCAATGAAGTACTTCATCTGTGTCGGTTCACGCTCTGGAAAACATTAGAATGTGAAGGAACGATGAATACCACCAGACCGAATTGGCGCTCGGAATTGAAGGTTTAGCATCGCCCTCACTGATTGCTTGCGATATTGAATCCCCTGCCTGCTGAGCGTATTGGGAGGGAACGGACTTCGATCACAGCGAACGGAAAAGGATTTCGAGGTGGATTTGAACCACAGTGGAGGGCGCTGCATCAATAGGCTTGAACGTTTGGAGCCCCCCTCCCCCAACGACTTGAACGAAGTGAGAGTTTTGTCAGAGGAAAAACGTCAGCCTTGAACAATCCACATATCCACGGAAAATCTGTTCCAGCCTGTTGAGATGGAGACTGAGAAAGGCCGACGTGAAGCAAGATTCACAATACCAGATTAGAAGGTTCCATGGACGTTGGAAAACCGCACGCCAAGGTTACCATCAGATTCATTGATGAGACCAATTGCTTGTTAAAGCAACTTATTTGTAATCCTTCCTTGGTCATCTCAACGCAGTATTCTCTTCTCCAGCTCGGATCATCCAGGACACTCCTGCTGAATCTGACATCCTCAAAATTCCAGCACGCAACAACTATTCGTTCCAGTTGATCCGCAACGGTTCCCTTAGATGTGTCTGGCGCGCTACGCTGATGCATTCAACAACACGTCGAAAGGGCAAGTTGAAGTCAAATAAGTCAAGTGGACTCTATGTGTAGTGATTTTTATTTTTCCATGTGGTTTTTCATGTGGATGACTCGCATGCCGGCACTCGATCCGTTTCACGTTTTGTGCGGTTTCACGAAAAACTAATCGAACCATCTCGTAGCTGGTTCCCTCAAAAGTTTGAGAAAATGGTTGCTCTCTCTGTTCATGAAGTCAAGTTTCTTAAAGCAAATCCAGACACATCGTTTTATGTAAAAGTATGTTTGAAATTGGTGTAACTGTTGCAATTTATTGTCCAGGCAACTATCGGGGATGTCGAACAATCAACAGTTATTAGCCCCGCCAGTCTCCTCAAATGGAGCTCCCAAAATTTCCAATTTGTAGGAATCCACTAGAGATTCATTCAGATAATCGTCGTTTCAGGATTCGATTGATGAAGAAAAGGAAGAAGAACTCGTTGTGTCTCTTGTATCATTCACAGACGGTCATAAGGTTCTCGGAACAACCATCTTTCAACTTTCGAAGGTATGACACTACAGGGATCCGTATAGTAATTATACCCCGAGCTCATTCTTTCCCAATAATTTGGACTCAGTGATTGAAATAGTGTGTGCCCTAAACGGGTTTCTAGACGCCTTCAAACGTTATCATTATGGCTACGCCATCCAAAGTTATCTTGCTCCTCTTCAGGATATGGAGACCGCTAGTGGCTGGTTCGCACTGCAACTTCCGGGTGGTTCTTCCTCAGTAACGAGTACTGCGCCAATTGGAGAAATTTTACTCACCCTTACTGAAGGAGACGTATGGTTGACTTCATCTATCACTGCCATTCATGCCCCCGTGTCAGGCACCACTCTGCACTCCACGCAGTACCAATGATGACAGTCGGCGTTCCAGCCTCCCGTTCGTCCCGGTGGTTGAGCCAAGAATGGTGGAAAGTTTTCTCGTGGGGGAAAGAGGAAAAGAGACGGTATATGTGAAGAAATACTTCTCGGCTTATCGACCCAAACCGGCAATCTCAAAACATGCTTTATATCATAATTACTCTGTCCCCAAAACCCCATTATGTCCCAAAACCCTATTATGTCTCGAAACCCCACTCTGTCCAAAAACCCAATGGGATTTACTCGATTCCCCTATCTGTGAAACAGCATCCTGTCCATCGTCCTTCAAGTCCAGTGAGTTTCATGAATGTTTATGATGAGGAATGCTGTAGATGAAATTGATATTTCGGTGTTTATGATGAGCTGGAGATGAAATTGATATTTCGATGTTTATGATGAGCTGAAGATGAAATTGATATTTCGATGTTTATGATGAGCTGTAGATGAAATTGATATTTCGATGTTTATGATGAGCTGGAGATGAAATTGATATTTCGATGTTTATGATGAGGAATGCTGGAGATGAAATTGATATTTCGGTTTTCAGATTTCTGCTTATCGTCCTCCCAAAGTTGTTATTAAAGTCTCTGATTTGATGGAAGAAATCCGTGAAGAGGTCCCACAAATGACCGACGGCGAAATCCTTGAGTGAGAGCAGATTCGTGCATGCATGCGCAGGTCATGCATGACTGCGTCGTGGCTGTGTTCGGGTTTTCTCATAGTCTTTCGTGTTGTCAGAGCCCTCAAGAAGAACAACTACAATGTGGATGATTGCATCGATTACCTCTTGAATGAAATTATTGCTCAATCGCCGAAGGTCCGAATTACCATCAGAACATCCAAATTCGATGCACGTCGCTTTGCAAATCCAACAACGGGAAACCTGCTACTCTTTGTCTCTAGATCTCATCTATACTGTTTGATGTTTTTTAGACCAAACCGCTTTTTGCTCCCGAATTGATGGAAATGTTTGGGACTTCCACAGGCGTCCAATCAACGACTTCGGATGCGCCTGGATTTTTTCCTCTCCGTAAGCTCTCTACCAGAGTATCTAATCATCCAAAGGATCCACCCTGATCCTTCACCCTCCTCCTCTCCCTGTGATGCAAAAACGCAATTGGCAGTCCTCACTTACTTCTCATTCAGGCCGCCGTCGCGCTCTTCTCGTCGGGATTAATTACGTTGGCTCAAGGGAGAGTCTGAGTGGATGTGT
>NW_026578432.1:0-34209 GCF_029603195.1 Condylostylus longicornis
ACCTGAATCGTGCCCCTATTGTTGCGATCGAGAGCCTTAAACGCCTTTTCAAGCTCTTCAACTTCAGCAGAAGTCATTGCTAGTGCAACAACAGCCATAGCAGCGCGCCTCAAAATGTTTCCAAGTGCGAAGCTGAAGAGACAGCATTTCAATAAGTCAAAGGCTCGTCACTCACTCTCGCATTGACTTCACGACGTCAAGATCGATATCATTCGACTCTCCTCCATCAGCTCGCAGCCAAGGGTGTTTCAATGCCTCTTCAGCAGACGGTCTTTGATCAGGATCTTTTTGTAAAAGATACGTAATAAATTGTTTCGCACTGTCACTAATTCCTTGCCAGCGTGGCCCAGTAAAGCTGAAATGTCCTACAATTCAAGAAACGACTGATTACTGATCCATCAATACGGTTCTTGCCTCTCTTGATTTTGACAAGAATTTCATGATCATAGGAGCCATTGAAGGGAGGAGAGCCAGAAAGAATCATATAGACAATAACACCAATCGACCATATATCACACTTTTCCCGATAGCAACCATCCATGACCTCAGGGCTGACGTAGTAGACGGTCCCATGCATGGCAGTCATCGGGACACCAGGATTGAAAATACGAGAAAATCCAAAATCAATCTAAAGTGTCGCAAATCAGAAGACAAAACAAGGAAGGAAACCGACTCACCAGCTTCAGTGGAGCGTCTTCGGACTTTTCTGCATAGACCCAGTTTTCGAGTCTGTAAAATGGAATATCGCTCAATCATCAATTATGGATCCCACATCAAGAACAAATTTCCACATATCGTCTCATGTCCATCTATCAATAGATATATTGTCCATCTATCGATAGATACATTGTCCATCGTGTAAGCCAATACATCATGCCTCACACCACCTATCATCAATCATGGATCCCACATCATCAATCATGGATCCCACATCATCAATCATGGATCCCACATCATCAATCATGGATCCCACATCATCAATCATGGATCCCACATCACCAATCATGGATCCCATATCACTCCGATCCTCGATAAGGAGAGCCTCACTTCAAGTCTCGATGACACACGCGGTGCTGGTGGCAGTAATTGATTGCTGAGAGCATTTGGCGAGTTACGATTGCCGCATCTGCTTCTCTATATTTCTTTTTTGCAGCAAGGCGGTCGTAGAGCTCGCCTCCAGTACACAACTCCATCACGAGATGAATATTTTTGTCTGTTTCATAAACTTCAATTAAACGTGCGATGTTCGGATGGTCAAGCTTCAAGTAAATTGATACCTGTGACCAACAAGAAGTCCCAAAAATAAAAGATTCAATAAAAGGAACAAGGTGTACCTCATTATGCAACATTGCAGCTTTTTTTGCTCCAACAGATTCGAGTGATAACGTCTTGATAGCAAAGTGGCGATTGCTGAGTTTGTGTTTCGCCACCCGAACAGCTCCAGAAATTCCTGACGACAATGTCCATGAGATAGATACGCCACATCCGCTGAATACACTCACCAGTTCCCAAAACTTGATTTTGAGAAATTTCGTAAACGTCTAAAATGTCCTGCGACTTTTTAAGCCGACAAGATGACAAATCGCGGGCAAGTTTCTCCCCGGACACTTTTGTTGTTAACGCGTTGGATCCTTTGGGGCTGGCGCTTCCCTCTAAAGCCGATGATGGATCTGGTGTGATTGTGACGCTTGGGGCTGTTGTTTTAGTCGACTGCCCAACCTTCTGGCGTGACGCATTCTCGCCAAGTGCCTGGTTCGGAGATGCAGCAGTAGAAGGGACGGATGCAGAGAGTGGGACATGACCTCCTGCGTGCTGAGCGGCTTTGTCATGCTTTCGGAGGTCAGGGAGACGATCTGCAGTATCATTTTGAGAGGATCTCGGCTCAATTGGCGAAGGGTGGGATCCCTTGCATGCAGCACAGCCCATGGTAGGGGACTTCTACTTTTTCAATGACTGGTGAGATTAAAAAATAACAACTGGACCTTTTGGAGGACACAGGGGGAATAGGTGTTTCCAGCTGACGAACAATTTAGAGTGAGCTAGTCGAGAAGCTTTTTTGTGGCCTGACTTTAGTCCTTCGTTGAGATGCTGAAAGCGAGTCATGCGACGCGACTGTTGAAGCGAGCAACGGAATAAGCCGGAAAAGCTGCCCTCACTAGGACAGAGAAAAATAAGGAATAAATAGCATCGTTTAGGAAGTGAGCAGCTTCAAGTGGCTCGCGTTTCAGGTCCCCGAAGAAGACCCATAGGTGCAGACTGGTGTGACGGTTTTTGCACAAAAACGGTAAAAGTTTATCTTGTTATTTAATGAAAGTTCGAATTGGATTGGTGTGTTATTGCTTGCTACTGAATCACTACTCAAAATCGAACACCTGAGTGAACGCTATACAAATTCCGAATGTCGACTGGAACGTTCTTAGACAGTTCTTTTTTATCTCGACGCTTGTCCGTCTGCGACAGTTCATTTTCACAGTAGGAGAATTGAATAAATACTTCATCTCCTTCCAAACACGTAAGTCTCTTCGCTGATCTTTTTCGAAAGCAATACAACAAACATATTCTTGGGAGTCGTCTACACCAATCATTGCATGATGAATATTCTCGAAATCGCCTTTTTGTTGTTCGTCTTTATATCTCTCCTTCCGACTTGACGCTTTCATCATCTAGTCGACTGTTGTATCGCAATCGCTTACATATCAAGCTGCATGAAGGGTGTTTGGATACTTTTATCCTGGAGATGGTTGGGGTTTCCTGAACCTTCCAGTCGCCGCTGAGACAAACACCAGTTTGTCCAATATGTCGTTCTCGTTCGGAAATTTGTTGTCTAATGAAATTGTTGATGAGTTCCGCGCACACCTTAGGCCTTGTAGTGAACAAATTGCATTCGAGATCCTGTTGACTTACTTGCTATTCAACCCTCTCGCAACATCGTTTTTGTGGACTGACTGGATACGGATCCTTGTCATGGGTTCGTCGCGATTGTGTGTTTGTACATCCTTTCCAACGTCCTCGAACCACTGCGGTGTTCAGATGAATGCGTTCTCCTGTTTTGGTAATTTGCCGAATAGCTGAGTCTTTTCTGGAATGCTTCCTTCTTAAACCACTTCGTTGAGCTCTTCCCTGACTGAAGCCTGAAACCCTGCTTGTCTTTGAACCGCTTGAAAACCCTGGCCGCCATGGTTTGCATTTCGAACGTGTCAAAAGTTGAACTTCTTGGAGTAAACGTCGTGAGAGAGTAATGAACAGCGCTGTCTCCTTGGAGTTGAGAAGTGTTGCTCCTTCACAACTGTTCCTGGGGATGACCCAAGTGATTTGCTTCTCAATAGACTTGCACCTAAGTCCCTCATTTGTCTACGTCCCTTGGAATCCAGTACGTCCCTTGCATTCTGGATTCCCTCGAAGGTGACAGTCCAGTAGCGCGACAGAGAACGAGAGCAAACTCAACTCGACATGTTGCATTCACCACATCCCACATATGAGAGTGTGAGTGATGGAGCACGTCTGTTGTGTGCAGCTATCCGAGCATCTCCAACCGCTAGCTGCTGTTCGTGCTAATTTTTCGCCTTACTTTGAAGAAAATACGGGAGGTTTCGGGCAAATCAACTTCTTTGAATAGAGAGCGAATGGATATTCGTGTATGTATAAAGAAAAAAGCAGATTTTAGTCCAAACGCACCCGTTTCACGCAGGCGACGTGACTACCATCATGCGACTGACAGGGAAATGCAAGTCTCGCTATTAGTCCATGTTCTCTTCTCTGCACCAGAATCGCAGGTAAAATTGGTCCTTTCCCGTGGTTGGTGAAGCCGTTCAACGTCAAATTGGGGATAAACCGAAATCGCACGGCTCCGTTTAAAAACTCAGAGAACAGCGCGAAAACGATAGAACTTGTATCCCCGTAGGAATCGTTTTTCGCTCGAAATCGGACGGTATTTTCTTCATGATCGCCGCATATTGCATCTATTCGAGCTGTCACCACGTTATCTTCGACTGCCCACGATACTTTTGACACCAATAGAATCGCCGTTTTGAAAAACGCATCGTCCTTCCCGAATGGATGAAGAATTTCGATTTTTGGGGGGCAGGTTTTAAGAATTTCTGATTTAATTTCTCCTCCTGGACGAACAAGCTCAGTTGATGCGAAACTGAAGAGCAAGCGAGCAATATGAGCGGGTGTCGTCGCTTCGTCTGATTTGATTCTATTGAGTTCTTCGATGAAGTCAGATTCATTTAAATCTTCTTCAATTTCTGCCGCCAAACTGAAGATTATTGCTGTGCTAATAATGTACAGCCGCAGCATCTCTGACGCCAAAAGTGGATAATTCAGCTAAGACTCCACTTTCTTCAGAACAGCAACGCGAGCCCCAAAGACGGAGCGGTTCTCTGTCTGAAAAAACGCGTTCTTCTTGATACAAGCAAAGTGATATCTGAAGGGGATACGCGAGCTCCCAAAAGTCGAATACCAAGAAAGAAGTTCTTAAATTGGTGACGCAGGAAAAATTCTTGAGTGGAAGATGGTTTCATATTCACTTGTTGAACTGAAGTCGTTGGGTATTGGGACACGGTTTGGTTCGATGTCGACGTATTCTGGAAACGGCTTGCCGATGTATTGAGGCACTAATTCCCTTAGTACCAATTTGGTCATGAACTTCAGAAAAAAGAAGTACGATTGACATCCGAAGGGAAACCCACTTCTACGATCGTTTCGATCACATATTCAGTATTCATGTTTGAAATTTCAGATTCTGAAGAGCTCTTCACTGAATCGGTTCTCACGGCTGGAATGACGCAAGCAGTCAGTTGGAGCCAACTCAGTGCTTCTGTTCTGCATGTGAGTCTCATCGATACTCTAAATCCAGACCAAGTAACCCGTGATTGATTTTTTTTTGAGTGTTTCACGTTTTTTTGGTTAATGGTTAATTTTACATCAGATCTTGTTGAAGCTTCTTTTCATGCCTTCATTTTTTCCACCTATAGTTTCCACTCCTTCGGTTTTTCCTCTTCCTCCGTTATCTCTCCCATTGATGATTCTCGAAGTCTTTCTGGCAATGGCATGTACACAGTTGTATGGATAGGTTTCGCCAAGTTATACTTCGTTGCGATATCTTTTGATGGATGATAATCCCCTTCAATTGGAATGCTTTCCTCTCCATGATTTTTCACTGGCTTATTGCAACAGAGAAAAAACTCAACATTACGGGGAAAGCTTCGTTTTTCACACTCCATCTTGGCATCCGCAGAAAGGCACACCACTTCTGCATCAAGATCAATGGAAGGGCCGAAGGGCAAATAAGTCACTTTTGCTTTTTCAATTGGACGTGAATATGAAATGCAGCCCTTCATCAAGGAAGGAATGAGATGATAAACCGAAGATGGATCCTTTTCAGTTTCATGATCGATCCGTTTTTTCAGTTCTGGAGTAAAATAAAAAATCTGCAACTTTTTCGGTGGATGTTCATGGAGCGGTCCTCCACCCCCTGAAGGTTCAAGATTGGCTTCAACGTTGTCCCCTCGCATCCAATGAGTAAAGCGCTTCTTTGCATTTGTTCCTCCACGGAATATTCCATAACCCAAAATTGCGACACCAAGGAGCTTCACTGCAGCGACTAGTCGTTCTTTGCGAAGTTCTGATTCTTCTGGAAGTGAAAAATGAACACGTTTTCCAATACGAGCCTTCAATACGGTTGCTCTGCTTGCGGTGATTCCGAGGCCTTCTTGTTGTTTGAAATCTGTTGCAAACTCCCGTTGAAGACGATGACCAAAAAGTCGGACTGTTGACGTTGAATGAAAGAACGGACCGAGTCCTATCGGAAACAAACGATTCCGAATCATAGAGAAACTTGAGTGTCCTATAAGGAATGTCGGGTTTGGGACAGGACAACATGCAACGAAATAGTCATGTAAATATCTTGCAATAGAAATTTCTTACAGAACTAAATATTATTCGATATTTTTGTCCTTTCCTTATAATTCTTGGCTCGCCACTAATTGCCTCCCAAGTAATTCTGAATCTCTTTACTAAGGAATATTTAGCCATCAATTGAGGTTTCTGTTGTTGGTCGATAATTTGGTCCCATTTTAGCACGTACATGATTTTCCCTTTGTTACGATCGAGACTCTCGTAAAAAGGATCCCACGAATAACTTGGACATCTCCCGAAAAGACTCCATAGCAGCGTATCCATGAAGCCACTGGAATGCTTTCTTGTCTTAAGACTTTTTAGGGTTAACCAGGTAGGCGCTCATGACAGGACACTCAACGCCTCGCCCACGAATGTCTTCAAAACCGATCATTTTGTTGAGGACGTACACGTTGTGCTTGACTGTAGACTCTCAGATTCTCATAACAACCAGTTCCAACGTGACATTTATTTCATTATTGCAATGAGTTAGACGGACCGGGTTTATGCAAAAGTTAAAATTGAGCAGACGAGCGTCGATCCAAACATGTTTCCTAGTCCGTGTGCTTCATTCATATTAACCACAATTGGGTGGAACGCGATCAATCGAAACGCCGCTCAATTCATTTAAGAGCCAGAACGTCTTGAATGAGAGATCGCTACACAAAAAAATCAAGTTGTTGAGAGAGATGGATGGACAGGGACTTTGCAAACGGGACAAAGTACAGAACTACATAAAAACAGAGGAGGGATAGACTTCAACTCTCAAACGTCCAATACCTTACCGTGTTAGCCACTCGTCGATGCATGCAACATGAAAAGCGTGCATGCATGGTAGTCGGCGTAGTCGGGTGTCTGGAGTGTAGTTGTCTAGACAGACCATGCAAATTTCCTCATCAGATCGCACTGATACTGAAGACAAAGACCTTTCCAATCCGAGACCACAATCAATTTACCTGCGCCTTCCGGAACCTGAAACGTCGACGTGGGAAGGTGATCAATGATAGACTGTGGGGTTCCCAGAGGTGGAGGCATGGGAAGCAATGACTGTTCGCCTTGTAACCGCCTGACGATCTGAACAACAAATTATTGACGATTATGAATTCTATGGATAAGTCTTACTTCATTAAAAGGATCAAATCTAAAGTGATACCCTGATGAAAGGACACCTTCGTCTTGAACAGGAGTAAATGTCAACAAGCGCGGTTCCAAAGCGTTCAACTGAAAGTCGACAGAATGTAGAATCTTGCGTACGGTTTAACACTCACGCCAATTGCAACAGCGTTACTAACTTCATCGTTTTGGAGACGATGCGCTAACAAATGATCTTCGAACTGTGCTCTTGACACAATACTAGAGCAAAAAGGACAAACATTGGAATCTGAAAAAAAGAAAGTCATCGACGCTTCTTGATAATGACAACACGCACCAACTTCAGGAACGCGACGAGGAATTCGCGGAGGTCTCGGCGATCGAAACTGAGAACCTGATCGAGTAATCGGCGCCTCAGAGGGCGACGGCGTCGATACTCTCCTTCTTCTTGTTTCCTCAATTTCTGTTGGAGGAGTTCTACTTGAAGTTGATTGCGCGCTGATGGAAAAATTCAAGCCCATGGAGTCGATCGGAATCCCAAATAACTCGAAAGTTCCAGTACGTGAGTCGCAAGGTGGAGCTTCACTACGTTGTCCGCGACGGGTGGCGGGATTTTGCGGGCTTGCGAATTCAGGAGGAAACGACGGAGTACGCAGTCTGGGACGCGATGCTGCTGGTCGTGCGGAACCTGGTTGACGACGATGAAAACGCGTTGGAGCGGGAGACGGTCGCGGGCGATAAACCTCAGGCCATCCAGTTGAAGGAGTTGGGGAGCGCTCACTAGGAGAATAGAACTGTGGCGAGGGGGGCGAACTGGTTCCTCGAAAACGCGACGGAGATGAGGAAAGAGATGAAGGTCGTGGGGGTCTCCGACAACGAGAGGTGGCACGTGAGATAGACTGGCGTTGCTCAGATTGGGACACTCGAAAATGCCGTTCACAATGAAGACTATGCGAAAGAATATTGGGACCTGGAACAAGCTGAGAAGGAGAATGGTTAGCGTAAGGAGAACAAACGAGTCGAACTTACTCTGCCGCAAGTAGCACAAGGAATCAATTCTTCTGAATCAATATCAATTATCGGATGATATTGATGAAAGACTTCATCCAATGGTTGACTCGATCGACTTAAATGTTCTATCTCCTGGAGATCATCATCATCGACGATTTCCATATCGGAGCGAAACACGTTTGCAGGAATTGATGCAATTCCCTCTGAATTTAAATTTTGAATTAAATGAGAATTTGAAGATGCAATGAAATTTGAAGGTTGCAATAATTGATCAGACAAGGGACTCTTGATCAATCGATCGTCTGAATATCTTGAATGTCTTGTTTCGTTTGAATATCTTCTGCAGTCTGAATGTCTTGTGGAGGACTCTTGTTCTTCTAGGTCGCGCTTTGAAGAGCGGCGCTTATCTCTGTGAGAATCCGCGTGTCCGATTGTCTTGTGCGGATTTTGGTTTTCCCTCAACTCCGCGCTCTTGTTATGAGAGTCGCACGGTTGTGATACAAAGTTCGAAGCGCTGGGGGCTGATGCGTTTTCCACAGAGGGAAGGGGAGGGCACATCAGTGCGAAGACGTGACGCCCATGGAAGTTTGGGAGAAAAAATAAAGGAGGGAACACATTAAAGTAAATATCAAGTAAAGTTCAAGCAAAATTCAAGCAAAATTAAAGTATAACGGAACCGTTTCCATTCCTTTGGGAGCAGGCCCTATCAGTCACTAGGCAAACCAAAAGGAGAGGCAGAGAGTACAGAATACGTTATGGCGTGCACTGTTCCAAATAATGAAATAGATTGGTTAGAGAGAAGCAATGATGGTTTCAAGGTAATCAAGTATGATGCGCTGCTTGGGAATTGTTAGTCACGATCAGGCATTGAAAAAAACACGTGAAACGCCAAGCATGTGTGTTACAAGAGGTGCATGAATGTCTGGAGTCGCTATGGGGTCTTGCTGCCACTCCGGCACTTCCGCTGAAAGAACTCGAAGCTCAGTGGGAGGGTGAGGTTTGTTGATGCAAGCCGGGGTTGCATTACATTGACCAACTACAGAGTGGAACAACCAACTGCAGCAATCCACTGAAGAGGCTGTTCAATTATGCGGTCAAAGAGAGAAGAAGCTTATTGCTGAAGGCTTGAAACAACACTTTCTTTCCAATCAAACAAAAGGTACTTTAGTGATTTGGCTAGCGAGGATGATTGAATTTTGAAAGGTATGAAGTGTGCTGTCGAGGAACAAATATTGCTAAAATCAAGGTTACAAGAGAAGCAAGCAATTCAATTGAAAGTGTGAGTCTTTGCTTCGTTGCGTTCAATGCCTGTTTTGCTTCTTCAGTTTGTCGGATGAATCTGTTACCCACGATCTTCAGTTGAAGTCCTTGGTTGCAGAACGGGAAGAACTGAAGAAAGAAGAAAAGAAACAGCAAAAAGAAGCAAGGGAGGAAATTGATTTGGTGCGTTGCTGCTGAATATTTTAATGAAGATTAATTTTGTGCAGGTATCGGAGTTGCTTCAAATTGCTCAGAACAAACGAGAACAAATAAAGCAAGCGGTAGGAAAGGTGCTTTTTATTCAACTGGTATCCAACTCATTTTAATAGGTGCGTCACAAGGAAACATTATTGGAAGCCAGAAAAGCATTAATTAAGGATTGCAAGTATTTGGATCTTGAAACGTTCGAAATACTCAAAGCGGATCTACTAAAGGGTGAACAAGACAACGTCGTGTCCCAAAATTCATCACCTCCAGCAAGCCACCATCGGAAATCATTAACTAGCTCGGATTCGGCACTAGGATCATCGTTGGCCCCTCAACAACGATTGACTCGAAGATCAACCATTGCTTTTGATTCTATTGAGAAGGACAGCATTGGGATATCATCCATAGATGACGTTGTTGGAGATGATGAAGTACGACAATGGATTCAAAATAGACTTAAGATCAAGGAAGAAAAGAAAGCAAAGCAACAGTGGTTCAGAGAAGAGGGTTTGGATGAGGTTTATGATCTGAGGTAAGTTAGGACGGAGATACGGTTGAGGCATCTACCCCTGGTTGATCCTGATCATTTTTGCATGACGATCTCAAAGATGATTCTGTATTTCAGAGGACAAGCCCATGACATATCATCCCATATTGAATCAGCTGCAAGAGAGATGTCAGAAGAACGTCCCAAATTGAGCCTCTCCTTCATCACTCAACCTGATATTGGCGTCCAAAATATCGATTCTGGCGACTCTGATTCATCTGGCGAATACGCATATCCAATTGGTGAATATCTATCTGCAATAAGGGTACGTAGCAGATGAATCACATTCACTCATTCCTGTAAACGTTGAATGGTCTTCAGAGTTTGTGCGTTGATTCAAATGAACCCTCAACACTGCTACAAGAATTCTCCCCAATTCTTCGACAATTGAAGACCAAAAATGTCGAAAATGGTTCCATATCTAGACGCAGTTCACTATCAGTTCCATCGCGGCAAACAATGGACAATCCCGTTGAGCCCGAAACAGTCAACGCTCAAACAAATGATGAACGTGAGGCCGACTGCACTCTCAACGAAGAACCCAAGGCTGAAAAAGGCAAGAGGAGAAGACGAAAAGGTAGCCAATTCGACCACCAACACAAAACTGGGAGCGAGAATATAAATGAATTTCTCGTTTGTTTGTAGGGCCGCCTCATTTAGTTTTATAAACGTTGGAGAAGGAGCACTTCAATGGATGGGGGGAGATAGACCCCACACTTAGCTCCAAGGAATTTCTACTTTTCGACACGAGCCCCAAAAAGGGAAGATTAGTAATAAACGTCGAACTCCTTAACGCATCAAAGTTCTTGTGGCGGGGGTGATAAACCTGTTCCACGATGAATTCTTGTTAAAATCGCGTATAAGGATTCTGTAGTAGAAACACAGTGAAGGCGAGTACCAATCAGGAAAGTCCCACCATAGTCCTTCCGAAGTAGCGCTGGTTTTGGTTTCAATGGTTGTGTCTGTTCTGTCACCTTGGATACGCCCGCAATAGAAACCTTCGACTCTGATCAAGGTCAAAATAGAGGCGATTGAAATACTGCGGATCAATACCAGATACGGCTTGTTGAAGCATTTCGCGTGCTTGGTCCAAGTGTCTATTGAACTGCTGGATATTCAGCTGAGACGAACAGAATCGAACATGCTACAACTCGAGACTTACTCTGAGTTGAGCCCCATCTTGTGGTACTTGTAACGAAGCGTCATTCTCTGCAATTAATCCACGACTCTTCAAACTTAAAACAAGTTCATCGACAACATCATAGGAATCGTCACCCGCAAATGTTGATAATAAATCAGGAACTGAAGACGAAGAATTGTTCAAACCACCCCTTCAACGAACTCAGGATTCAAGACATTCAAAGAGATGCATGGGGTGTGAATGATGAGGGAGGTGTGTGTCTGTAGTGCCCATAGCGTCGCTCATACCTTCTCCAACAACAGCAAAATTCGTCGGGAAACTTCATGAGGGGTTATTGCCAACGCATTGAAATTCGCAGAATAGAATCACTTAGAAGTCGTAACGACGCATTCAAAGCGGAAAAATCATCGAGCAGCCCTGACCTGAAGAATTCGACAACGTTTTCTACATGACAACTGCGAAAAACAAACCATTGCAAAGCTTCATGTCCTTCAACTCTGAGACGCTCGCACGATTGTTGAAGACTTTGGACTTTACTCGAAATGAGAAGAGCCGCTCTTCTTCTGAAACAGCCAAAGGAGGAAGAGAAGAAATCCATTGGAACGTCCCCCGGGTCTGATCTGCAAAGAAAACACGAAAACAATCAACACTAAAAATTTTTTGACTACTGCTGCCATTTTTGCTGTGTCACATCTGATTAGTCTCAACGGGGGGAAAAATAAAGAATCCCGATTTCAGGAGAACGTCTTGTGGGCTCAACTGATTCGTCAGAGAGAACCGAAAAAGAAAAGTACTTTCAAGAAAAAAAAACAAAAAAGCCGCGAAAAAAATGAAAACGAAACATCAAGGAGCGACAGGTTCAGGCACCTTTTTGCTGTGTTTTCCTGAGCGAAAGAGTTTCACTTTGCCCTTTCCTGCTTGCAATCCAATATCAATACCAATTGTTGTCCTCAACTTCAGAAGGAGCCGTTGACGACATTGGGCGCTCTGTGGTCTCTTGGTGTTGGATGAGATGATGATGTCGAAGCCCGACGAGTCCAAGGTTTTGATTCTATTTCGGACCTCGGATGTTTTCCCGAGCTTTTGTCTTCTGTTTCGACCAATTTCCGCTGTATTCTATCAATGCCTTCAACGATCGCATTGGACGCTGTTGAGATAATTCTCAGGCCTGTTTCTGAAGGTAACGATTCCGCTGTGGTTCGTATTGTGATTGCGTTCTCTTTGAGTCGATTTTAACGCCACACTGAAGGAAAGTTGTTGTGGCAGGTCAGTGATGTCAGGTTGATCAGATCTTTTCCTCGTCTCTTGTTTGGCACCAATTGATTTCGCTTTCGCCAGTTCATTCATCAATCTCTGAATCTCCTTCTCTTTTTGACCAAGCTGCTGATTGAGAGCAGCTGTATCCACATCATTGTAGCGAATGGAAGATTCCCGCAACGACAACTCCAACTTTTGCGTGACGTCTTCCACCTGCAATCTCAGTTCCTCGTTCTCAGCACTTAGTTTTTCGACCATCACTCGACGATTTTTTCGATCTTCTTGAATCGTTCGTTGTGCATTTCTTAATGTTGTGACTTCATTCAACATTCCTGAGGCTTCTTTGATGTACTCCAGAAGGGGTTGAACCGCTGGAGACGGGACAAATGAGATCTTCCACCTGAAGATAAATACAAACATACCAAGAAAAAGATAAATGCAAACATCATCATTGACCAAGAATAAAGATAAATGCAAACATCATCATTGACCAAGAATAAAGATAAATGCAAACATCATCATTGACCAGGAATAAAGATAAATGCAAACATCATCGACCATTTCTGACCCTCCATTGTGGCGAAGTAGGCCATAAGAATTTCCAGTCGAAGAGCTTGAGAAGTGAGACTTGCAGCACCACCGATCGACAGCATCGAGTATGAAATGCCAGCAGGTGCAAGAGCGAGAGTGTGACCCTCCAACGGCAAGGGGGTTGGACAGGGAATGGCCCTCCATCGTTCTGTTCTCAGGTTGAACTCGTATCTGATATGACAAAAAAGGTGTGTCCCAGAAAGGAGTGTCCCAAAATCGTAAACCTACAGATCACTGAATGTTTGGTCCTCGTTGCTTCCTCCGTGAATAAACCAGCGAGCGTGTCGCTCAAGAAGAACAGCCGAATGACTGAAAATAAGAAGAAGAGAATTGAGATGAGTAATGAATTCCTTACTAGGTGCGTGGACACGGGGCTCCTGCAACTGTTGATGAGCGTGATCCTGGTGTTATTCCGCCACTTCGCCGGGTTGATGGGGCGCCGTAGTGGAGAAGAAGTCCATTCAGATGTTGTCAAGTTGAATCGATACACATCACTATCATTCAAACAACTTCGGACTTGTCCGCCAAATATTAGCATCGTGTTCTCGAAACAACAAGCAACGTGGCCGTATCGACGTCCCGGTCGCGTCGAGCTGTTAACAGAACTGGTTGGAATCCATTTGGATGCCTTCAGATCAAGTTTCCATATTTCAACATCTGGTGCCTGAGAACTGAATCCGTATCCTCCATAAACATAGAGACAATCCTGATGAACGACAGACGTGTGATACGCTCGCGGAGGGGGCTCGTCCTGAGAAACTGTTTCAATTCGTTTCCATCTGTTCGACGGAGTTGGTATCACAGATGAATCTGTTTCGTACGTCCACACGTCGTTCAAATACGTCTGATTTCCAGCACCACCAAAGATGACAAGCTTGGTCCCCCAAGTCGACAACGAATGTCCTTTGCGCGGTTTTGGCTGGTCGTCATTTTTCCCAGCTGGTGCGATTAATCGCCAAACCTGTTGTACTAATGGATCATGAAACGCGGACATGATGAAATATGGAACTCACCAACATCAAACACTGCTAAATCGTTGAGTAATGTTTTTCTTCTTTCATGAGTTGTTGTTGACGTTTGGGATAGCTCTGCGTCCTCTGCGCGTTGCTCTCCGCCAAAAACGTACACCTGTGTCCCAATTGATACGCATGCATGAAATCGTCGTCCTCGGGGTAACGCATCCCCCGCTTGCGGAACCCATTGCCACTTTGTTGAGCGGTCACCAGTGCGACATGTCAGTGGGGGGTTCGAGAAGTCGGCGTCGTTCGCTGTTGTTGTCGCTGATGACTGTCGCGACGCGAGTCTGCGGACTCCGGAAGTGCCATTGGGACCGTCTGCGTGTGAATTTCGGCGTCGCGCCTTGGCGGATGATTCTGTTGGGCTGCTAAACATGAAGGAAGAGTTCGAGCTAGAAAGCGGGCATCAACAAATGTCAAGACGTCGTAAGTAGACAAAGTTGTATTGATCAAAAAGAAGGTCCAATCTGTTAGTGGTTTACAAAGCTTTGCTTGTCCGCTGTATTCATATCTTGGACGAAGTTCTCTTGGTATGTGGACTAGGCACATTGACGTCGCATGGTTCGAGGTGTAGGAAAGGAAATTAAAAAAGATGGCACTATAGAGACAGAGATGCCTGTGCTGTTTTCGCAACAATATTCTCTGAGAATGTTGTCGTTCCAAGATCTTTCAAAAAAGCCTGCAGAGAACGAGATCAGTAGTTTATGAAATATCTTGAACTGCTTGGTGTCTTGAGTTCATCATTTACCAGCTAGACGACAGCACTATGAAACTATCGTCGTACCGTCTGAAGGTCACGCAGAGAGAGATTGGAGTCTCTTGTAACAGAACCCTCAACAGTAAGACTTCTATTGATGAGATGAAGAGAAATCATATCTGACCAGAGAATTCTGCAAGCAGGACGATGGACATGGAAACGAGTGAGGGATCCTTTACCGTCGACATTCGAGAGGCATCGTAGGAAGAGAAAACAGCCAGATGACGCGGCAGAGAGCAGGAGTGATGGGAATCTGCGTAAAAATGGGTGAGAGGAAGAGTAATCACGCCTCCAGTAATTCTAAAAATTAATTCCAAAATTTAATCACCTCTTTAAACGACGCAATCGCACTTGCAAACGCTCTCTCTAAGTTGACTTGCGTTGAAGTCTTCATCATGGGCAAGTGGGTCGGGAGATGCCTCAAGCACAACAAGTGTAGGGGGACGCAAATTGAGTCAAGGCGTTGAAACGCTGAAGATGTTGGCGAGGCTTTCGAAGCCAGCCCTATGAATTGACACATCGATATTAACAACTGAACTACTGAGATTTCTAATGTCGACATCAAGATTTCCAGTGGCCACTGTCGATCCCTTCCTTGATCGCTGGGCATCCCAGCAGTTAAAAGATGAACTAGAAATTTGAAGGGCTTTTCCGACTTTTCCACTTGAATCAGGTAGAGAGGTAATTCGAGCAGAACATCGGTGGGATTAGAGGATAACCATTTATCGACTAGAGGGGTTTCATTAGGACTTTGGGACAGACTAGAGAGAGTCTCGACTTCACCACAGGAGAATCCTAAGAGGCATCGAATGAATTCCTCAATGTCCTTCGTGTTGACGTCTGAATTTCCCAAAGAGATCCACAGAGGAAATAAAACTCGACACGTCTTAGTCGCTTGGCTATAAGTGGAGCATGTCGAGAGCTCGATAAGTGACGCCCGAATCGGAGCCGCTTTATCGTGGTTCTGTTGTCCGGTTTGACGTGTCGTGATGGCCTCTCGACAGATTCTGAGCGCGTCAGCTATCGGAAGAGAAAGCGGAAACGTGCGCGCAACACTCATCGATCCTCGAAAATCCAAGTTGCAGAGCGACAATTGCTTCATCATTCTAGCGTAATGAGCGCCACATGAGAGTGCGTACTTGAAAAGCGCATGCAATGTCTCACTGGAAATGATTTTCTGGAAAGACACGAGAAGCGGATTCGATGTTGAAAACGCTTTTGTGAATTCGCTTAATGTTAATTCAAGTTGGAGTATTCCGATAAATAGACGAAGATGAAGTAACTTATCAATAGCATTAACGACAGGTGGATGATTGAGATGGATGACTCCTGCTGTTTGGATGTATTGGGAGGATAAACCCGGTTCCACAATGCAGTAGTGAATCAAATTGTGAATATCTGTGTCACTGAAGGAGTCCTGAAGCTTCAAGAGCAAAGGATGGAACTTTTCGGAGCATTGTAATTAAGGAAATGATGTTTTCCTCCAATAGTGCCGAGTAGTATGGAAGAGTGTCCCGATCAGATGTTGGTTGAATCCATGCAGCTAGTAAAGTAGAAGTTCCTACAGTAATGAGGTTGACAACTTCAATGATGACTCGTAAAGAATTGACATGGAGAGATTTGGACGAATTGTTTGGAGGAAGAAGAAGTTCAGCTATGGAAATGAAGCGAGCGATAAGTCCGATTGGCTGCAAGGACAATCAAACGGATGGGGAAGTTCAATCTGGAGAAACTTACCGAAAAATCTGGAGAAAAATCTTCAATTCGTAGGAGTGACGACCAAAGATATCGAAGCAGGAAGATCAGTATTTCTACATGTAATTTCGAGGTTTCAGAATCAAGAGTATCTTCTTTCAAATTGGTTCCATTTGAATTGGGACGAAGCAAATTAATGATCCACTCCACGTACGTTCCGAAATAAAAGTGCTGCTCTTCTTTCCAGACATCGTGAATTGTCCAAATACGCAACACATTCAATGCTTCAATACGACATCGATGCCGGAGTGTAGAACAAGTCGTCGATTCAATTCTTTGGGACTGTCTTGGGACATCTACCGGATTCGCGATAGTTTCTTGTTGAATTTTCTCCTCTACGACTTCGTTGGAATCATTCAGTTGTTGACCTTCTCCCAAAATCTCTTTCAGAAATTCATCTGCGGATTGACCTTGTGGTTCTGGACCCTGTTGAGAAGATATTTCCTCTTCTTTTGTTAGAGTCGTCTCCCACTCTTCCATCAAACATTGGCGCACCAGAACAACCAATACCATTCCGTCCTTCCACTCAAACATCTTTCGGTTTCCATCATTCCCTCCGTTTTGTCCAATCAGACCAACGAGCGTCAACAAAGAATGTTTCAGAAGCAATTCGGACGCCTCTGCATCGCAATCTGCGCGATCAATTTCTTCCTGATTTCTTTGAATCGGAGTTTTCAAAATTGTTTTGCGTTTTTGATGCTCTTCCGTTCCATATGTTAAGCTGAGAGTAAGATTCTCTAAACGCTCCAATAGAGCGTCGTCGCGCAAAAGACTTCGACAAACATCTTCAGAATGGAGAGAAAGCGCACAACAAACGTCCAGACAAGCACGTTCAACAGTTGAATCACCGAAAAATCGTTGCAGTGATGAACTGAGAATTGCAACAAGCTCGCACGCGTGTTGTGGATAAAAATCGTTTTCTGGACTTTCCTGTTTTGTTGGAAAGTCATTTGCTTCTCTCAAGTCGATCCCTGAGAGCAATAGATGAACAATTGGATCAAACTGAGACAGAATAGGAATGTTGGAATCGTCAGAATGAAGAGAAGAAAACCAGAAACGGAGACGGTGAGAACTTTCATCAAGATCCAGAGGGAATTGAGATTCCGTCTCTAGAAATTGAGAAATCTTGGAAGAAGATTCATCGAGAAGAACACGCCTGTAAGCAGTTTGCCATGTGGTTCGATTGCAATGAGAATGGGATGGTATTTGGAAAGAGTCAAGAATCTCCCAAAGAGAAAGAAATGGATTAGAAGATTGATAGTCTGTTGAAGGGAATAACAGAGAAGCAAGGGCTGAAAGTGCTGCTGAGTGAACACCAAGATTGGAAGATCTGAGTGAGAGAAAGACTTTCCAATGAAGTTCTAAGATTTCGAAAATAAGTCTGAGACAAAAGAGAAGTTGCATTCAGTTAGTGATAAGGAGTCCCACCTGTCCCAAGATCTTCGACCGTAACCAAAACAGCATTGAAGCTCCAATCGATTTATTGAAGTCTCATCGTCATCAATGTCCTTATGAACATCTTTCGATTGAATCCCAGCTACGGGGATGAAGTCGATTGTTTCAGTTGATATTTCTTCATCTACTCTAAGACGATATTCACTGAATGCTCTGCGCGCTATTCTTTGTAGAATTCGAAGCGCTAAAATCCTCTGTCTTCCATTCACACTTGGCAACCAATAATCGACCAATTCATGCAAAGTATAACCAGGATCTGAAGGATTCTCGCCATGATGAAACAAGTCACGGTCTTGAAAAAGTCGCTCCGATGAATTTGACGGTAAATGACGTCCCATCTGGTCGAATCGAAGTTGTAGCAATCCTAAACGTTCGCCTTCTTTAGTGTCCAAATGACTCTCTGGAGGATTCGTCCATTGCAACTTTTTCGTCTCCATTGTGCTCAATTTGCCCAACTGCACCACGCTGTTTGGGACTTCAACTGTCAGCAATGTGTCTTTTTCTTCTTCTTTTGGCTTTCTTGCTTTTTCCTCCGCTTCAAGCTTTCTTTGATGACGAATTTTTATCTTGTTCACGAGGTCTTGTCCCAATTTCTCAATGATCTCTTCCTGTGCACCTCGAATTTCCGCCAAACTCATCTGGCTGATACGCACGTCTGTGTCGTTCTTGAACGCGCTCTGCTTTTCTTCAGACCGCATGGTGTTCCGTCTCTCCGGAACCGGAAATCCCGAATCAGGGACATCCACGTAATTAGATGTATTTGGTGATGCCACTTCATCATCTTGACGCTCTACAATATCTCCGATGACTTCCGTATCAACGTCGACATTCACTTGATTCAATTCCGATCGCACGACGCTGCACGCTACCGACCCGTAAGCTTCTCTCTCCCTCTGTCTTCGCTGCTTGAAGGCTGACGGCCTTGTCGCGACACTGGGGGGTGACGGAGTGGACTGCTGCGAGATGCGAATGACTTTTGCGGCAGGTCTAGCAGGCAAAGTTGGCGGAAGTTGATCGTCGTCATGCTCGACAATTTTCAGGTCTGAATGCATGAAGTGTCTGTGACCAGAAAAACTTTCTGGAAAAATACTCGAGTCATCTAACTAAAGAATTTCAAGCGACGACGCAAACTCCGCATCACGATGCAGGCGTGATGAGCTCCCTTATTTGCCTGTTTGAAAATGATGAACAAAAATACGAACATCTGCGCCACTCACACGTCGTGGAAGTCTGGATTTGACTCCGTGATTTCGACATTCAATCGATTCTGGAACAGATTGAATCGAGCAAGTTAGAGGGAGAATTTGTGGCACTGAAGCTCTCAGTGGGAGTTCTGTGACGATGGGTTTGAGAAAAGAAGCATTAAAGCTTCCGTGGAGAATTTTGGCACGAACTGCTGATAAAGCCATTATGTCATCTCTAATGCGTTCACCAGTTCGTGACACTAAAGTCCCAGGATAAGAAAAAGAGCAAAACACAAGGGCACAACATTTTACTCTACATTGATTAAGACTCGTACAGCTTATCAAACGATTCAGCGTACAAATTAATTATTGGACGAGCTTCCTTCTTCTCTTCCACTAGTTTAATTTCTTCGTTTGAAAATTTATCGTGCGTCCATTTTTCTGGTGAAGGCGTCTGTTGCTGCTTGAGAATCTCTATCCGATCATTCTAAGCAAAAAATGAAAGAGATGGAGACAGAAGGCTAACATCATCAAATATGCATTACTGCAATAAATATGCATTACTGCATTATATTGTAATCTTGTTCATCCTAACCATCTTACCGGCCGATCACCTTCTCTTTGATGGAACTGATGAGGCGGACCACGGGGCCCGTTGATGTGGCGCACATACCACGCTAAATGTAAAAGCACTTCAGAAATCACACTATGAGACAAAAACGCTCACGTGTAGGGCGATGCTGGTGGTGCGTCGTTCGACGAGGACCATAAGAGTTACTGTTGGGATCTACTGGATCTCTTGGCCCTGGAAATGGTCTTCCTTCCAGGCGATCATGAAATGGACGAATGGAGGGTCGGTATCCTCTTTGACTGTATGGCCGGTAGTTGTTAGCTCCTCTTCGACGATTCCCGTCGTCCTGTGGGAATCCCACCTGATCGAGGGATCTTCCACTTTCCTGATCGCCTCGTGGTTCATTGGTTTCCCGTTTCACAACCGCCGGTTCAGAAACGCTACGAGATGATCGACGCCGAAATGAATCTTGATGTCTTGGCCTTCTTTCCTGTGAACCATATCGATGAGAGTGGCGGTCTCCATACGGACCCCGACTGCGATACCCACTATGGAAAACAGGAGCGCGACCCCGAGAGTTCTGCTGACGATTGAAACGCTGGTGACTGAAGGGTTGAGTGTTTCCTCGGTAGCGCGGATCTTCTTGAGCACGTCTTCGTAGTGGGGACCGTGATGCATCCCTTGATTGGCTGTGATGTCGTCTTTCGGAAGACCCGCCTTTGACGGGTTGACGGTCTGCTGTCTCTGCCGTATCGCACTGATGGACTTCTTCGCCCACTTGATTGTCTTGGGGGAGATTCACTTCGAGCTCTCAAATGTTGCTCGCGTCCTGGGGGTGAATTACGACGAGGGGAGTAGCGCAGCCCTCGTTTCTGTTGCCCAACAACCATTGTAGCGTCTAAACCTCTCACTGAAGATTCAGAGAAATAATCACTAGGAGGTCGGATCAATCACCATTGCGGCTATTCTTCGCTTGACAGGATTTTTGGGAGGGACAGTAAAAGACAGACGTATTTTGCTGTATTCCACTGAGGCTCGCCTGAATGAGAGAAGGGGAGGATGAGCTAAAAATCAACGATGGGCGTGTTTCAGCACACGGCGAAGGATGTCTTTGCGTCTAAGACTCAACCTCAGAGTATCGGGAGGTTGTTATTGCGAGTGGTTCAACATGTTTATGCAACATTGAACAGTCCACGGTTGCTCAAAAGCGCTTCGGAGCAATGGTCTAGCGAAAATGCGGAGGAGCGCGTTGACCGTGCTGATTTACGTCTTGTTTATTGGCAGACCGCGAGGGAATGTCGCGAAGTTGTCTTGAAGACGTTAGCGTTGTTGTACTTCATGGAACAGATTGGGAATCCTAAAGAAATAGACACGATTATTGAGTCGATTGGAGCGACCCTTGATGCTAGAGAAACCATTCGAAGAAGGGGAATGGTGGGAATGTTGGACAGTCCCAAAAATTCGAATTTCTTGCGTTTTTAGGAATTCGTGGAAATTCATTGGGCTCCTGTTGGGACTGCTCCACCTCCTCAACCACCTTATGCGATAGACGTTGCGATGGATGTTCTTCTTTGGGGAGGCTCTTATCCAAGACTTCCGTTGATGCTCGAGGATACGATCAAACAAGTTGGAAAGCAGGATCCTACTTCTGTTCTTAGAATATCACGTGCGTTTTAATGTCGATTGATTCGTGTGGCATGCAATGTTTTGCAGCAAGGGAACGACGACAAATACAAAGAAGAGTGGAAGATGAAGTTCAAGCGATGTGGGCTCTATCAAGATGTCCTAAGAGGGAAGCTTGTATTCGATTTAGCCACGCAAAAGTACTGTTTGAAGTTCCCGATGAATTTAGAGTGACTGCGGTATTCGACTTACAAAGGTAAGTGGAGATTTAACAGAAGGACTTGAATACAATACAGAGTATCATCAGTGATCTATTGACGTGGTAACGCGTATTCAGTCCAATTTTTATTCTAGGTGTCAAATAGTGCAGGGAGAAGTTCTCGTTGGATCCCTTGGTGGTTTTGAAGTTTCTGGAATGGTCAATCTTGGATTCACTAATGTGATGCGACAAGCTGTTGGACTTCAAGAAGCGAGGCACCGATTTGCTGTAGATGTGGTGAAGAGAGCCTTAAGGGAAAAATGGCGGGAGGTGGCCGACTTAATGAGGAAACGCCGATCGTGCAAAAACACAGAAGATTGTCAGGAAAGTGTGATCGAAGTTCTTGATCGCGGAGTCGAACGCGAGAAAGCGGAGGCTGCGAAATTAGAGCGAAGACTGAAAGAAATTCTCTTATTCGAATCCTCAGTGTCCCTCACTGATGACAACGATACGATTGAACTGAGGGAAGGGACAAATAGGGAAGCCTGCTGCAGCGCGGTGCTTCGATGAGAGAGAGATTCGAGGTCCACCAGATTATTTCCACGAATTTTTTTCTTCTGGGGCGTTGGGTCGCTGGAGGAATTATTATGGGAATTTTGCGTGATCAGATTTTACGAGCACGAAGCTCTCAGAACGTTTTCCCTGGCGGGATATTTCGTTATACGGAACACGGTTCCAAAGGATTAATTGCTAGAGAGGCCGCTGAAGCTTCCACTTCGAATAGAAAAGCATCTGGGGATATTCCTGGAAAATCATCAATTGCAAGAGAAGATATTTCGTCGATGAAATCCGTCGTGGAAGAAATTGTAGAGCTACCAGAACAGCAAAAACAGCCACTTCGACGATTTCGAGCTTTAGACGTTTTCTTCTTGTCCCAATTCGACCATTCGTGCGGAGGTCTCCTGACTCCCTTGTTGAAGGTTGCCCTAGAGTTCAGCAGCCTTCTTCCTTGGGACATCAATTCTATCTTGATGTCCCAACTTGAAGTTGGGAATTCTGAAAGCAAGGAGCGGAATCAATTGGGACCAACTCTTGAAGTTTTGGATTCTGACAAACTTATTCCATCAACGCGATTGGGTGGATCTGGGGCAGTTTTTGCGATTCCGACTTGATGACGAATCCGGAAGATGGAGCGTTATTTTGTGGCCCTTGACGCCGATGCTATGGATCATGGAAAATGCGCATCGCGTGTCCATCGACGTGTCCACGATTAAGCCACGCAGACGATTGAGCAACGTGGAAAAGGAGCAGGAGGAAGCGGAAAAAGAAGAAATCGAAAAAAAGGAGGGAATAGATCATACGATGATGGATCCCATGGAGGACAGAAAAGACGATCCTGATAGTGACGCAGGGAATGGAGTCACGACATTGAAGGAGTATCTTCAACATCTGGTTCCGTACAATCTCGATTTTGTCCAAAACGCTCTTCGTGATGATTCAAGTTGTGATTTCCTGCGAAGCTTTGATGCAAAAAGGCTCGAGCTTAGCGGTTGGACGCGCCATGCAGCTGCTTCTCTGTCCAGCTTGATTTTAGCGCTAATTGCGGGGTGCCTGACGGAACCATCCAATAAGGCCATCTTTTCAACAAATGTCGATTTAAAAATTGGCAGAATGGATGAAAGAGTCGTTGCAGTGTCTCGTTCGTTGTTCCGTATGGACGATTCCAATTCTCCGAAAACAGCGCTTCTGAGCGGATATCGTTCGCTCCGATTCTCTTACTTCGGTGACTATTGGATCCAACTTCATGTGCAGCCGTTCGATGGTTCATTGCGTATCGCATTTCCGGAAGGTTCGCCTTGATTGTTTTCTGCTTCTGTACGTCGCCTCGTTTTTCAGACGCCGGAACCGTCTCAATTTCCACGTCGTCGTGGGTCCGTCTCCCCGGAACGCGACAGCCTTCTTCCCTCGAGTCCGAACTCTCTGCATCATTTCGAGGATGTCCAGGAGGCGTATACGGGCTTTACAAGACACTTCCGTATCTCAAATTCCTCGCATTTCTTGATCTCGTTCGGAAGGTATGAGGATTGCGTTCGCTGACTTCAAGATTGCGTGTCTGCAGGCATTTCTCCGCGAAGGACTTCAGGAAAGCGAAGGACTATTGGATTATCACGATATCACGGCTTCCACCCAGCGTGGCGCGGGGCGACGCTTCGCATGCTTCTGGAATAGAGTTGCTAGAGGTGTTGCGCATGAGCGGGCAGAAAGAATGTTCGCATAGCCGACAGGTTCGCGTGTCCGTTGCACCTGCTAACGCCTCGGTCGATCTCACTCGCACGCTTCAAGAATTGAATCGGTGGCTTCCTCGCGTTGACGATTTGCTGGAGGCGCGTCTGACTTTTGGTCTCGAAGAATTTCCATTTGAGAGAGGGAGAGTGAGAGTCCAATTGAACGTTATAATTCAGAAGTGATTGCAGTCTGGTTGCTAGCTACATCGTCGTGGGAAGAGGAGTCGCACACGAGGGGAGTGAAGGTGCGCCTTCTTCATCGTCATTCACTTGGTCAACAGTAGCAAGCCTACCTGTGGCACACACTGTGTATCAGCTGGATGGTCTTGCCAACGATCGCAATACGACGGTATTCTTCGAATATTGGAATGTCATCAAAGCCAAATTAAGTGGAACGTCGCACAGTCTACATCACATCGTTGGTGTTGCTGCATTGACTCCGGATGAGTTCCCGTTCGTAATTCGAACACTTGGCGATGGATCATCATGTTCATCATTCACGTTTGATTGTGCAACTCTAAAATCAGAACCTTCCAATTGGGCAGAAGAGCTTCTTGTTTGGCCTGTGGAACAATGCATCGTTGAGGACAACACGGACGATGGGAATTCATCCGTAAGACAGCAGTTAATTCAGAAACGTCGACGATGCGGCGTGCAAGTGAAAACCCAAGTAGTTCAATTAGCAAGCGATGAAGCAGAGAAGTCCGGAACCAAACGATCAATTCAACTGCGCGACTGAATGACTCGCTCAGACTTCCCGCATTCTGTTTCGGTAGTAAAACGTATAGCGATGTCAGCATGGACATTGGAGATCTTCCAACCGTCAATCGTATTTATGACTTGAACGGTTGCGCTAAAATTTCGTTAATTGACATCCAAACAATTGAGTGTGGATGTCATGCAGAATCAACCGGGAGGTCATTATGGAGCGCAGCCGTTACAAAGACGTCTTCCAGGTGGATTGCGTGTGATGGAATCGAGTTGAAGTGACGAAGGACTTCACTCTATCGGGTCTTGAAGATGAAACCGCTCAGAATCGCGATTCGAAGGAGTTGGCAGAAGCTTACCGCGAGCTGTTTCAAATTATAAAGGACACTGCGGCATTTTTCAAGGCTTCGATTCTCTTCCAACGAGCGGAATTAATCCGTCGTGATATCCATGTCCTTCATGCATTGCCGGACACCATTTCTGTCTCTTGGCATCCATGGCCACTTCACACGAATGATGCTGATGTTCACAAAGGTCCTCTAACTCTCCCTCCAGTAACAATGGAATGCCGCCGTGATACCGATGACTCTACTGTCCTCGATGACGCAGCTGTCGAGTTGAAGTCGAATTGGTCGATAATCAAAATTTCTTCTATTCTTTTGAAACCCGTTTTGCTCGAGAACAGGTACGCCACGAATCCATCCTTCACTCACTCTGATTCCTTCCATTAGACAACCAATTGAACAATGGCTTGCTAGTTATTCGTGCAATCCATGGGAACTTTCTTCGTCTTCTCATTTCAACGTTTGAGCTCCATTCGTCCGTTCAATTGCTTCTCTTTGATTCTTTGAAAAACAATGGAGGTACTGCAACACCTGATCCAATGCGTGAAATGATTTCAGGAACGAAACTCGCTCCATTGAATCTCTTGGTAAGACTCGTTCAGTAGCGTATACCCTGTATCTTTTAATCTCCTCTTAATCCTTCATAGATAACACGAGTTGGAAAAAGTTTCATTGGAACGGAGATCCTCTCCTTCACCCCTAAACCTCTTCGCGTTCCCCCACCCCTTGCTTCGGTGATAAGCGAGATTCAGTTTAAACTTGACGTCACAACACCCGCTCCACGTCAACGATCAGCAGAGCCCCCTGCGTCGTTTCTTTGTCTCTCGATCCAAGTGCGGGTTCAAACAATACAACAATTCCAATCTGCGACTCCGATAATGAATCGCTCATTAAATGAAACTCTCTCAAGGTATTTTTTCAGTCCCTCACCTCCATAGATTGATGGACTTCTTGATTCACACTCATTTGGACTTTTCCAGGCTCGTGGAATCCCTCACACTTTCCTACCAGCATGGCCCTTCCTCTCCATCGTCCATCAGTCCCTCTTTTCTTGGACTTGCTTCGTTGGACAGCGGAGCTCCGACTGACGGTCCTCCTGAGCAAATTCATCAACTGTACTACCATCCCGGTCGCATGCTCGCAGATGTACTCTTCCCGCTTCTGGAAGGAATTTTTGTTTGGTTGAGCAGTGCGACAATCGCAGCATCCATCGATAATAGAATCGTTTTGAAGAAGGAAGGGGCTCTGAATTTTTCAAGATCGACACCCGATCGGAAATCTGGTACTACTGCAGGAGAAATCCACTGGAAATACCCTCCCGATCCTGAAGCTGTAAGAAACGAGAGACCAGTAGAATAGTCGAGCCAATAAGACTGTAGTAGAGCATCTAATGGGCGAAAGGTGTTGACCGTTGTATCATATTCATGACAGCTCTCGCCACTCGCCCAACCAATTTCATTGAACCTCTGCTTGTGCTGCAGGGTGCGGGGCAACAGAAGAACAGCAACAGCCCCGACTATACAGTGGCAATGAAATTGATGCCGAAAGTCGGTGGAATTCTCCCGAACAAATGGACTTCTGCTGACGTGTGAGTGATGAAAATTGCAAATTGCTAAATGAGTTCTGGTATCCATTCTCAGGTTTCGTCGACATCCCATGATATCACGAGATGTTCTTTTCAGTGGAACAGCATCTGCTGCTGCGTGTTCGGCCGCCCAGCTCCCTTCTTCTTCGTCTTTGACAGAGACACACCACACGATCTTTTGGACTCTTCTTCGCCATTTCGTCGGATCATTGGAAAAGCATTCTTCCCAACTTGATTCCCTTTCTCTGACTGACTCTTGGTGTTGGACACGGAATCTTAACGTTCTTCTTTTAACTCCAGGAACTCTTCAGATTTTCGCATCGGCGTCACAACGACCTTCCGAATTTCAGGATCTTTCCCAGGCCTCGTTCCGTGCGTTTTCAACGACATTAATGAGCAAATGGGAAACATCTCTGCAAGCCATGAGCAAGAATGAAAAACAATCGGAGTCTCAAACAACGACAGAGGGCGCAAGATGGACAGCCTGTGCCTTGATCCAGGCCATGTATTTGGATCTTTCTCCCCACGCTCTCTTGCTCCCATACGAAACTCAGCGGTTGACAATCAGAGACACAGATGAGATCCAAGTGGAGTCATCGGAACATCAGACACGGAAACGGGGACGGGAACCAGAGGATGAGGCTTCGAATTTGCACTCTGTGAAACGAATGAAACTCCTCACCTCGTCCAAATCTGGAGCACCTCCAGTCGTTCCACAAACGTTCTCTACGACCTTCGTTCCTAAGCCTCCCGACTTCCTCAGCTTCAGAGATTGGCAGCCGCCTCTGAAGCCACACTCGGTACTACGAGCAGACGGAAAACAACTGGAACTTCGATTTGTCTCCCAAATTGAGCTGTCTGTGGTTCCGCCGATGACTGAATGGACCGTCTTCTCCCAGTACTTTAGGGCCTATTCCCGTCAGCAGTCCGTCGGAGATCTTTCTTTCTTAACGCGCCTTTTCCATCACGGTTCGGCTGCCATCAACCCTCTCAGTGATTTGGCCGCTCTTCTCGATTTTTCAATGGCCTGCAACGAGCTTCATTTCAAGCATCGTCAGCAACTCTCAAACGCAATTCTTTCTCACTCCTCGAGAACATCTTCCAAGCCTCAATCCCCGTTTCAGCTCCCAGATCCCCCAACTCCCCCTTTTCTCCAAGTTGAATTCCGAAAGTCCCCACCCCAACGTGCCAGGTCACCCTATGCACTTCGTTGTCTCTCCTTGACTTCTTTTTCTCCAGGCCTCTTTCAATCATCGATATCGATCTCCTCGTCTGGAATTCTTTCCCACAAACACACCAATTTCTCTCTCTTCTGTCGCATCTTCACTCTGTTCCGATTTCAAATCTCAGTCTTTACAGTCCTGATGTTTTTGTTGTCTCTATCATTCTGCCTCTTCCACCGACCGAGTAAGCGTACATCACACGAAGCGTCCTGCATTTGCGCATTCGAACAGGCAAATTCCAATCACCTTCAATGGAACTGCCAATTTCGAATCTTTGTTTGAAAAAATAAAAAGTTCTGATTCCTTGCCGCTCCGACTGCCCCTTTCTATGCAGCGCCCTCTCTCTAAAGTACGCCCATCTCTCTTCCACTATTTGTTGGCATTGGTTCGATAATTTATCGCTATTTTCTACAGATCATGTCAAAATTGTTCACATCTGGTTATCCATTCAACAATCTGAAGGCTTCGTTGTCGAACAATGTAGAAAGTGGCAGATCCTAGCGACTATTGAAAGTTTAATTTTTTTTTGATCGATTTTTGAAACGATTGGCCATTCGCTTGCAAACATAGAGGCCACGATTAATAAAGTTCGGGAACCAAAGTGTGGGGAATGGACACTCTTGTTGGTCTGATCGAGGCCTGCGTCTTGATGGTGTGCGATTCGCGCTGGGGGAAAAAATTGGAGGTGGGGTCTGAAGGATTCCTTCTCATTTCTGTTCGTATTTTTTTAGCCGGTGGCAAAAGAGAAAGAGAAGTGCGACGTGCGACTGTCAGCAGGGACAACGGTGTCATAGCAGTATTGTTTGAAGAAGCCCAGGGAAAAACCCAGGGAGTTACAAAATTGATAACAAAGAACGACAAAAACGGGTACGATAACACGGTGCAAAAAATAGATCATATAAAGGGCGAGCAGGGCTAAGGCCAGCATACCGATGAATGCGGCCCAACAAGCCCATTGGGGAGAACGGGAGCCAAGGGGCGCCAAAGAAAATCATGAGAAGCGGGGAGGACTGAGCAGAGCACAGATTGGAGGCGATTTCAGCAAGAGCGCTTACAGAGGAGTTCACAAGCGCGAGTGCTCTAGTAGGTGACGTTGGCTTCTGCATGTTGCACGTGGGTTTGATTGGGTGGGAGCTTGCATTTGTGCCTTCAGCAGGCAGAGCGTCTTCTGAAGTCTCAAAACCCGTCAGCGATCGACAGACTGAGAGAGATTGTCAGCAGCAAAACGAAGGAAAGGCAGGTGGTTCATGCAAAAGAATTTTTTTCCGTTGCGAGAGAAGAACGTGAGTCCGATTAACCAACCATGTCGTCACGATTCATGATCAGCACAAACCGCGGAACGAGAGCCGTCTCTCTCGTCTCGCCCCTAGTGCCCAGCCAAAGATTCACACAACACGAGCAGAGCTCTTTACGTTCTTCAATGCCAGGATCTCTGTCTCGTCCCATCGGTCGGAGCCACGGAATTGGTGAGGAATTTGTGGTCGATTCTCAAGTCCGCATTTCTCTCTAGGTTAACCTTCCTGAACCACACAACGTAGAATTTCATGTTCCGTACACGAAGACGCAGAGGAAGGATACCCACACAGGTGGGTGGCATTTCTTTCTACGAGGTTTCACTCAACTCTGAGCTACTCTGCCAGACTGGACAACATACTTTACGAGCTGCAGCCGGTAATTCTCAATCCTCAAGATCGGTACGCTTAGAGAGGCAGGAGATATCTGGATGAGTTCATTTGTTACGCGTTTTGGTCCCGTAGATATGCTCACAACGCTTTCATATTTCTTTTCGCTAGCCTGAATTTCAATTTTCTGTTTGGAACAATCCCAGAAATATAAAATATTGGGTGAGCCAGAGGTGTCCCATTGGATTTCATCGTGGAATAGGAGGGACCCCATGCCGTGCTCGGCCCAAAAAACAACTGCACTTGCACCCTGTGTATAGAAGTGCTCGATAACAAGTCTTCGTGCTCCCTGGGGGTCCATTTCATGTAAGCTTTTTTTTTTTTTTTTTTCGGAAATACCGCTTTCTAACAGTTGGATTTTTGTCAGAACCTCACTTCTTGTAGTGTGGTGAGTTTTGATTTGGGAGGTTTTTTGCCGTCTTTCTGTTACAGTTTGAATGTTGCCTCTGCAATGATGTTTTTTCCAACCGAAAAGCACGAGATACTCACTATTCCAGAGAGGTGAGTCAATCAGAAAGGACTGCTGAGCAAATGTTCTTCGAGTATTTATTGAAATTTTTGCTGCTTTTTACTCAAGTCTGGTTTATCTAGATTTTCTCAAAAACCGATTTGGTCTGTCCATAATCTTCTTTCAGCACACGGACCGAACAACGAGACCGTTTCTAGCAAGCAACTCGTCTATTTCCAATGGACCACCTGGTTCCTCAAATAAAGGTTCGTAGAATTCTCTCCATCCCTCTTTCAATGAATGAACTCAGTCAGCCGTCTTGGACAAGACCATGGGTCTGTCCAATCTTGCCCCCTTGATTCATCACTACATCCACCCAGATCCTCACCATCGAGTGCAGTGGATAAGGCCCTCCAAACTCGTGAACTTCTTCCCAACGGAGTGGCATCTTCCCTTCAAACAATTCTTATCGAGTCATTAACACACCCAATCTCTCACCCAGCGCCCACGTCTGACGTCCTTATCTTGAACAGCGACTTTGAATCCTGCTGGGAACAACTGAAGGTTTCAAAATCTTACGACGATACCAAACGAAGAAGTTTCAAGTTCCCATCCGTCTCTTCCGACAGTCTCAACGCGCTCAATTGCTCACCCAGCCCCCCAAGCAGTCTTCACACACCCAAGTTCTCACCCACCACCACCTCCATGTCTTCATTCAATTTCCCACTCGTTTCCCCTGGCAGTCTCAACGCGCCCAATTGCTCGCCCATCCCCCCAAGCAGTCTTCACACACCCAAGTTCTCACCCACCACCACCTCCATGCTTCATTAAATTTCCCACTCGTTTCCCCTGACAGTCTCAACGCGCCCAATTGCTCACCCAGCCCCCCAAGCAGTCTTCACACACCCAAGTTCTCACCCACCACCACCTCCATGTCTTCATTCAATTTCCCACTCGTTTCCCCTGACAGTCTCAACACGCCCACTTGCTCACCCATCCCCAAGCAGTCTTGAAGCTCTCGATTACTCCAAGAGGTCTTTAAAACTTTTCAACCAACTCCTTCGCAGCCACAGCAGCGTGTGCAACACTTTGAGCTTAGCTTAGCATTTCGTATCACGCTCCAGCAAACGCTGTTTCGGTTGTGAATAGTTTGAGCATCTGTTGATTGTTGAGATATGATTTCCTGTGGAGACATCACAAGCTGCTTTTTCCGTTAAAAGCAGTCTGTGGATATTGCTATTCTCGACGACATAACAACAACATGCATCGAGATTGTCGATCAGTTTCTTTTTCAATCCATTCGATAAATTTGATCATTTTCATCGACAAAAGATATTTTCTCTTATCTTCTCCGATTTCTTGTGAATAGACTTCAACAGCGACGAATTTCTCCACAGTAAATGCCATTCTTGCTGCGTCTGGTCTGAAAAGAACTGACGGCCCAAGTCGAGAAACCAGTTGTCAGAGGCCTCAACATTATTGAGCCCTTAAGATCGGAACTGAATAGGTGTTTGATTTGTCTCCTCCGTCGCGTACAAAACTGCTCTGGAAGTGCAAGTTGTGAAGGTGATATGCAGTCAACAACATTAAATAAATGTTGCCAAGAAGAATTTCGGACGTGAAGTCTCACCCGAACTGATAGTAAACAGTTGACAGTTGGCGTACAGTCAACCCCCCATGAATGCACAATTGGCGAGACCAATTCTGGCAACCAGCACGTTCTGCTTCAGTGTGCCATTCGTCCATTTCTCCATTCGCTCAGAACAAGCGCTATTACAGAATAGATTGTCATCGTCACTCCAGATTAAAAACGTTTGAAATATTTTGGAGTCTGCGTCTACCTGCTATCTCACACCCATCGCTTCCTCCTTAATTAACTGCTATGGTTGACAGATCGTGCTTTACAAAATCTGTTCCTGCGCGAGTGAATCAGTCCATCCACAGCTAGTGACAAAAGGTGAACAGGTGGTCTGTTCTGAGCGATTCGGACCTCTTAAAATGGGTGAATTCAAGCTGTTGACAGCAGGGGTCGCTTTCAATAGAAGTCGAAAGTCCAAGGAACTCAGATTCGCAAAAATCCAGAAGCTTGATGAAGAGGACGAGCTTGACCAGAAAACCGCAAACACACTCAATTTTTTTGGGGAACCGAGCCAAGCCTCTACAATCAGGCAAAATAAAAGGCAAAGACCATCCCGAAATCGATCCAAGTCCCCAAAATCAGAGAGTGGCAACAGTGATAAGGATTCGGATAGCGAATGGTTCAAATCTCCGGAAGATGTTACGAAATTCCGACGGTTGCATCGTATCTACACTTACACTCGGTCATCGACGCAGAAGGATGATAGAACGTCTACAGTTCCGTGGCCGATTAAGTCATTTTCCGATCTTGAGACTCACTACGCCGTTCCCTCATGGATTGTTCAGAATGTGATGAATAACTTCAAATTCCAGACCCCCTCGAGGTGCGTGATTGCATCTATCCGGCCTGATCTGCCCCCTTTCAGCATTCAAAGGCAAGCAATTCCTTGTATACTCACTGGAGAGCCATTACTAGCGAGCGCCCCCACAGGCTCCGGCAAGACTGTAGCGTTTCTTCTTCCCCTGATTGCATTGATGAAGGTGATTCCTGCTTGTTGGCTATATCTCATTTTGGACATCAGGCACCAGGGAAGTGTCACCTTCGCTCCCTCGTCATTCTGCCTTCACGAGAACTTGCTATTCAAACGTAAGAGTCTTGATCAAATGAATGTTGATATCTGATGATCATCAGAGTGCGTGAATTTGATGTTTTGCGGGGCCATAAAAACTTCAAATGTCGAATATTAGAACGACAAACAACAGAATCTTCAAATCAGCAACGCCGATTAGATCTAGGAGGTAACGAGATGGTTCTATAAAATTCTCTTGACTCTTGATTTGTTTGCTTCCTTAGTCTCAACTCCACTCAAATTGGTTCAGCTTCTACGGGACAATCATGTGTCTCTCCACGACTGTCGTGCTATCGTTCTTGATGAAGCTGACAAGTTGCTCGATTTGGGGTGAGGAGAGAAGAAGTTTTTGACTGCTCAGCAACATTGTGCCTTAATGCAAGAATTTGTCTTCAGATTTGCACTTCAAATCGACGAAATCTTCTCTCATGCTGACCTCGAGCGAACACAGCTGCTCTTCTTTTCGGCAACGCTACCTGATAACGTGGTCGCCTTGGCAGAATCTGTTATTTCCGGGGCTACCCGAATTTCTATAGGTGTGTCAGAACACGGACCAGCTGATTTATTTGCTCCTCGGCTTTTTTTTTGTCAGGCACTCCAATGGCGGCAGCAACTGAGATTGATCAACGATTGTTATTTGTTACCAAGGAAGAAGGAAAGCTTACGACGTTTCGGCAGCTGGTTTCGAATGGAGAAATTCATCCACCAACCCTCATTTTCGTCCAATCGATTGATAGGTAAAAATCGCAGCGATGCTCAGCGAACTCTACAGAAACTCCCGTTGTTCTCATCAGAGCGCAGGAGCTTTTTAAGGAATTGGTTTTCGATGGTATTTTTGCGGACGTGATTCATGCTAACAGGACGAAGGCAGAAAGGGATAGAGTTATCAAAGGATTCCGAGAAAAAAAAAGTGAGATTGTCTCAATGATCAAAAAAAACTTGTGTAAAAAACTTCTGCAATTTCTCAGATATGGGTCTTAATTTTGTACTGATCTGATGGCTCGCGGCGTTGATTTCAAAGGGGTACGAGTCGTTGTAAACTGGGATTTGCCCCAGAGTGCTGCGACGTATATTCACCGAATTGGACGCACTGGACGAGCGGGAAGAAAAGGATCGGTAGGATACAGAATTTCCAACTTTAAGAAAATAATAACTGTTAACATATGTTTTTGCTCAAATTCTCTGGTTGTTTCGAAAACGTTCAAATTCTCTCCTCAGGCAATAACATTCTTCACATTAGATGATGTCAAACACCTCCCTGCGATAGTTGGTGTAATGCGTCAGTCAGGGTGCACCATTCCGGAGTGGATGCTTCAATTGAAAAAACCAGATAAGAAGGAAAAGAAGAAGTTGGAACGGAGGCCGCCGAGACGCCTTCATATAGCACCTCATCGTCTGATTAGGAAAAGGCGATCTGAAACTCAGAATTCCGTGCAAGTAGGATCCAAGCAATCACGAAATCAAAAGCGTTAAAGTGGCTGCCAATTCTTGTTACTGTCCACGATCAATATCCATTTGTTCGCTTTGCTACGACGATGGTTATTCAACTGTTGGTTGACCCATGAAAACCAATAATCGAATGGCCTCATTCGGCATATCAAAGGGTTTGAAGCTACAATTGATGTGTAAAAGTAAAGAGCAGTCTATCCCATTTGGCTTTCG
>NW_026578433.1:0-23560 GCF_029603195.1 Condylostylus longicornis
GAATCTCGTAGACCCACGCATTCTTCAGACGAATTTTCTGATGAGTCAAGAATTTCTGATACAACGACGTTCTTCATTGAGGAACACTTATTTATCATTCCAATACATTTTAGACTTCCATGTTCCTCATTTTTTCAGCTCCTGATGATGGCATGCTTTTGGTAGAGGAGTTTCAACCTGCGTTTGTTGACTCTTCTGATGCCTCCACTCTTCTCAATATCGTTAAGGTGTGCCCTCTTAGTCCCAAATATCGTCTTCCTATACTTCTTCATCTTTGTTTCCTAGGCTAATGTTTTGATACGTTCTAAGGATCTCCAAAAAGCCTCAGATCTTCTTTTAGGTGAAATAGCTTCACAATTGGAGAAACAAATTGGAGTTGATCTTGCAATTAATTCCGCGTTCAACGAAGCTTGTGCTAATTACTTCAAGGTACGTTCACATTTCTTCATCTCGTTCATTTATCAATTTTCAGGCGGCCGATGACCCTCGCCAGTTCTATGAAAGCACCCTTCTCTACTTGGCGTATACATCTTTGAGTATGCAAATTCTTCACTGTGTTACTTATTTGCCGTTGTTTGTTCTCGAGTCCAAAAAACTTTCTTATTTTAGACTCGATTCCTCTTCAACGGCAACAGCTCATCGCTTACGATCTTGCAGTTGCTGGTTTGATTGCTGATGGAATGTTTGATTTTGGGACTTTGATCTCCGCGCCGATTTTGACAACTTTAGATCCCTCACAGAAGTGGGTTGTTGATTTTATTGAAGCTGCGTCTGAAGGCTCGCTCCCTATGTTTGAATCGGCAATGAAGCAATACCCGCAGCAGGCGAATGTAAGCGCATTGCGTGGCACATATTCCATGATTTTCTCAGGATGCATTCGGCGCTAGGATGCCGCAGCTGCGTTTGAAGATGACACTGACATCTCTCGTTGATCTTGCGTTCAAATTACCACAAACAGATCGCATCCTCCCATTTGATGCAATTGGCAAGCATTGCCAAATTTCTGAGTCCCAAGTAAGAGTATTCGCAGCGATGGATATTAAATGTGACTTTCTGCAGTGTGAGCGCCTGGTGATGAAAGCAATGAGCTTAAAACTTATTCGTGGTTCAATTGATGGAATTGAACACCATCTTAGCGTGGATTGGGTCACTCCTCGAGTAGTCGACCCTCAGAGGTAAGAAACTCACAAATATGTTACATGGGTCTCACAAATATATTGCATTTGTTTTTTATGAAATTTGTTTTTCAGAGTTGAATTAATTCGTAATCGATTTGAAAATTGGAGTACAATTGTTAAAGAGCTTTCAACTCAGCTGGAAGATTCAATGCCAGAACTTTTAGCTGCTTGATGAAAATCCAGCCCGTCAAACTTGATTGATCTTTTCATATTCTAACTAAGCGCTTGATTTCATCGGATCATAATAAACGCGTAGTGTGTGTAGCCGCAGGATCAGTGGAACAACTGTTATTAAGAATGCCTGTCGTCATCCGGTTTTGCAGAAACATCGATCGAATTCCAGTCACCGACCGCTTCCGCTGGTTTGGATGCATCTGTTGGTATCTGCCTTGCCCAGGGATTGCATCAGTACCGAGTAGCAGCGACAAGATGTACCACATCAATTCTCAAGAATATGAACCACTGAAGTGACCAAAACGCTTGTAGTCCTCCTACAAGAAGAAACCACTAAACAGGGATCGCTTGAAAGCACTCTCACTCGATTTTTCCCTGTTTAGGGAATGAGAGAAGTCTGTTGGCGCAAGACTTGCAAAATATGTGGTTGATGCTTTGAAGGAACGTTCTGCAAAAACTCAAGAACGGATGGACGATCTGGAAATACTTGAACCTCCTGCAGACGTGAATCGAGATTCACCCACCACTCTTGTCCCAAAGATGATGACTTTGGGACAACGGAGGTCACAGGACGGTTTTCTTCTGAAAGATCATCTTTTGAAGTGAAGCGACGCAGAGCAAAAAAGTGTTCTCCTTTTGCTGGACTGAAAAACGATGTCCAAGAGTTTGACTGAACATTGACGATCAATCCTATCAACTCAACAGTCGATTCATCTGGTGAGATCAAAAGATCCGAGAGTGAGAATTTATTTCGATCAAACCACTTCAACGAGAGTCCATGATAACGCAATGCAATTTCCATAACATTTCTGGAACAAAAGAATCTTTTCATCAATAGCGAGGATCATTTTGACTCAACGTCTAATGATTCAACTTCACAAACGAATAAAATCACTCACATATCGTAATTTCCCAAAAAGGATTGATGACTTGTCCCAGTTTCCTGTTGTAATTCTTCTCCAATGCGTTGGAAATCTCTCTCACAGTACGCGTCTCTCTGAAGTAACTAATCAACGCGATAGAGATCTTTCGTTCCATGATCCTTACGTTGTTGACAGTATGGAGTCCACATCGCCATAAATGTTGTTTTTCGTGATAAATGCCGTTCATCCACAAGGTTTGATGTTCAAAAAATCGCACAAAATCAGACCACTATTCATCTGGTATGAGCGGTTTGCCTGATCCATCCTCTTCTCCTTTCTTCTTCGTAATTCCTGATAGAACGTCGTCAATTCTAACAATCATTGATGCCTGAAAACAAAAAATAAATCGATATATCATTCCTGCCTTTATCGATATTTATATATATAAACGTACGGCTTCAATTGCGGTTTTGATGATTTGCAGCTTCACTGTGTAGGTATCCCAGATACCAAGTGTCGTCACGTCTACTATCTTGCCAGTGTTCCCATCAACACCGATTGTCGCATTTCCCGGAGTTGCATGACGAGCCCTCAAATCAGTGATTGTCCGGACTGGAAGACAAAAAAGATATTTGACAATCTATATCTATCAATATCTATCACTATGCCACTACTATCACGCTCACCAACATCAGCTCCACAGTTTTGAATCAGGGTTCTTGGAATAACTTCAAGAGCTGCTGCAACTGCTTTATAGGGCCATTGTTTGACACCCTCCACTGTAGCACTTTTTTCTGTTAATCTTGCCGCAAGCTCCATTTCTATTGCTCCGCCTCCTGGAAGTAATTTGGCTTCGAGAAGAAGATTTCGTGACACGTTGAGGGCGTCTTGAAGATTTCTAAAAACCAAGATTTCGAGAGGATGATCAAATCAAGAATACCTTTCCGTCTCATTAAGGACATCTTTTGAACCTCCGCGTAATACGATCGTACAAGCTTTGGGATCCTTACACTCGATAAAATATCCGAAATATTCATCACCTACACATAAAAAAGACCAACAGGAATCTAGACTCTTATCAGTGATATATGTTCTTACCAATCTTCTTGACTTCAAATAATCCACAGTCTGTCCCAACGTCATGACTCGAGAGTTCATCTGTCCTTGTTACGATTGTCGCACCAGTCACTCGAGACAAGCGATTATTGTCGGTTTTGCGCACTCGACGAATAACCGAGATTCCTGCTTTAACCAGAAAGTGTTGAGCCAGATCAGACACTCCCTTCTCGGTTATGACTGAGAGAAAGATGAATGAAGATTGATAGAAATCAAAATTGCAATGATTCTATTGATGACAGTCTATTATCGACCATAAGGATATATATATTCGAATAGATAATAATTAGGTATTCCATCAGATTTATTTCTCATTTTGTAAATGAAAATTAGAACAGTTTATAAATGATTGATGGTAAATGATTCTACTCTTCTCGAATTTCCAATGGTCTTCAAGTTCGACTCACCTAAATCGCATCCGATCGCGATAATTTCATCACACATTTTCTTAACTTCTTCCTCCTCTTGTTGCAAAATTTTCTCCCAATCTTCTTCTTTACTGATTTCAACAGCTGTTTGGGACTCTCCCTTCTTATATTCGAGAGGACAATCCAGAAGAACAACCTTGAAACAAAAATTAATAGACGACATTTTTCGCAAGACAACAAACCCGTGGATTGACTATTTTTCTTCTCATTTTCGGATGTGTAACATCTTTATTGAGCATAACACCCTTCAGAACGACTAAAACAAAAAATAATTGAGATCAGTCAATAAGTGAAACTCTTACTCGAGTCCTCAATTTCACCCCCCGGAATTTTCTCAACTTTGGCGAACTTTTTGATATCGATGTCTTTCTTCCCATTTGGAAGTTCAACACAAACAGCTTTCGCAGCATTGAGCGCGAGTTTCGATATCAATTGTCCCCAGCGCGACGAAAATTTCGTGTTCAAGCCTGTTGATGGAAAAAAAAAAAAAATTAAAATCCACAGAGGAGACTTGGGCAACCAGCAGAACTAAAAAGCAGACAAGAATTTATTCTGTGCTCACATGAATCCAACACTTGAATCAAGTGCGTATCGTTATTGAGATCCAGCTGAAGAGCGACGCTGTTCATAATTGCAATGCAATCCTCTAGAGCCTGAAGAGAGCGACCAAAGATTGAACAACATTCGCTATTCAAAAGAGTGAAGAGTTCATCATCTCTGAACTGGAGTGAGACTCTAATGGGGTAGGAAGTGGTTCGGATTCGTCGTTGTAGTGGAGTGATCCTAGGGAATGACTCACTTGCAAATATCCCATGACAATTTGAGTTGGATGTAAATTTCTTTCAAGCAAGGGCTCAGATACACTCAACATTTCACCTGCTAAGACGACAACGCTTGTAGTCCCGTCTCCTGTTTCTTCATCTTGTGCTCGACTCAATTCAATAATCGACTTAGCAGCAGGGTGGGATACATCAACCTGATCATCAAAGCAATTGAGAGTGATGGATGAAAGTCTTTCACTCTTCCAACGAATACAATCAACAGCAAATAACCATCAATACAATCGATATCAACGAGTATATCATGACTTCTATCGATGACATGAAGGAATACCTCTCTTAATATCGCATTCCCATCGTTCGTCAATACGATCCCACCCATGGGATCCAAGAGCATCTTCAGCATCGCCTTCGGGCCAAGAGTTGTCCGGACAATTTCAGCGACAGCCGTCCCTGCCTGAAAGAAGATCCAGAATCAGAGACAGTTGATGGTCAGTTGATGGTCAGTTGATGGTCTATTCGAGTCAGTTGATGGTCTATTCGAGTCAGTTGATGGTCTATTAGTTAGTTGATGGTTAATTCGAGTTAGTTGATGGGAATAGAAGTCTGATATCTATCTGCCACAGTGTTGGACACTCGGGTTTCACCTGGATGTTGGCTATTTGAGCGCGACGTCCTTGATCTCTCTTTGAGGATTTTGAACAACAAGAACGGGTTGGCCACGAGGGAGCATCTTTAATAGAAGAAATCAAGTACAAGATTCTCCTTCTGATGGAACAGGAAATCACCTTCTGCCAGCTGAGAAAAAGTGTCCCACAGGTACGAAAGACTTTTGGGCCAGAGCATATCAGAAAACAGATTGCTTCTCCTGAAGGGTGACGTGAGAAGTCTACTGGCGTGTCTCTCCATAAGAAAAAGAAGGTGCGGTAATAACCCCCATGGAATATTGTCGATATCTGTTCCCTCTTCAGCCACGAGGATGGCAGCCCCCCAATTTCTTGTAAGTTTCTTCCCCACTATGAAAATTGATGATAAATGTGTCTTTATGCACTCTATCTGTGTAACTTTTTATCTTTTAGAACGCGCCCATTATCCTTTTGAAGGAAGGCACCGACACTTCACAAGGACGTCCTCAAATCATTTCCAATATCAATGCATGCCAGGCGATTGTCGATATTGTCCGAACAACATTAGGACCACGTGGAATGGACAAACTGATTTATGACGACCATCGCGTCACAATCACGAATGACGGAGCGACTGTCGTTGATCTTCTGAATGTCGTTCATCCAGCCGCAAGGGTCTTAGTCGATCTCGCAAAAGCTCAAGATGATGAAGTTGGCGATGGGACAACGTCTGTTGTGCTTCTCACAGGTATGACGATGACGGAATCGGGACAGTCGTACTGCTCATCGATACGTATCTCTCTGATGATGGGATCTTTGTCGAAGATATTTCTCTGATGATTTTTTATCTCGCAGGTGAATTTCTCACTGAAGCAAAAAATTTCATTGAGGATGGGATGGCGCCTCAAGTTGTTATCAAAGGATTCCAAACAGCCTGCAAACTTGCAATTGAAAAGCTCAAAGAAATTCAAGTCTCACTTGCTGACAAGGATGAAGGGTAAGAAGCACACCGCGCACTATGAGAACACCGAGCACTATGGGTTGATCGCGTCTGTTTCAGAGAACGAAGACTTCTTTTGGAACGTTGCGCCCAAACCACCTTGAATTCTAAACTTGTTGCTGGATACAAACAAATGTTTGCCAAGGTATTAATGTGCGGCTATTGATATTGAAAGTCGCTGAATTTCAGATGGTGGTCGATACGGTTTTGATGCTGGATACATCACTCGATAAGACAATGATTGGGATTAAGAGGTGTCTGGTGGTTCTGTCATGGTGAGATCAACTGATCATCAATCCATTCATCAAAATTCAATCCATAGAAATTGCTTCATAATTCTTACATATCACTTCATTGTTTTTCTATCGCTTCCTAATTCTTACATCAGCATCTTGTTCCTCATTTTTTTGACTTCTATTCACTTCATTCGTTTGACTTGAAGCGTTATTTTTCCTTCTTTAGGATTCAATGCTCGTCGATGGCGTTGCTTTCAAGAAAACATTCAGTTACGCTGGATTTGAACAACAACCGAAAAAATTTGAAAATCCGAGAATTTTGTTGTTGAATTTAGAATTAGAATTAAAAGCAGAAAAGAAAATGCCGAAGTTCGAATTGAAAATCCCTCGGTGTGTTTCTTGACTCGAATTCCTCGATTGAGGGTCCGTGAAGGCCCTTAATTATGGACTCTTTTTATAGGATTATCAATCTATAGTTGACGCTGAATGGAAAATCATTTATGGGAAGCTTGACAAGATTGTTTCAACTGGAGCTCAAGGTGATTCAAGAGACGTTCATGTCTATTTTCAATGCTCTTTGTTGTCAGTCGTTCTCAGCAGACTTCCCATTGGGGATTTAGCAACGCAGTATTTCGCTGATAGGGATATTTTCTGTGCTGGCCGGGTTGAAGAGTCAGATATGAAACGGACAGCTCGAGCGACTGGGGCTCAGATTCAAACAACAGTTACCAACGTGTCGCTCGACGTACTTGGTCAGTCAAGCATACTGGCGTTTTTTCGCGCAAACGCGCTCCTTATGGTTTTCTCGCTTCTACAGGAACGTGTGGAATTTTCGAGGAAATTCAAATTGGTTCAGAAAGATACAATCTCTTCAAAAATTGTCCTCGTGCAAAATCTGCAACGCTCATTCTACGTGGTGGCGCGCAACAATTCATTGATGAGGCGGAAAGAAGTCTTAATGACGCAATTATGATTGTGAGACGAGCCGTGAAGACGAACTCCATTGTGGGGGGTGGCGGTTCTGTTGAGGTACGTCCGTCTCCAAGCAATAGCATACTTTGTAACGTGAGGCGGTCGAACGGCTTCCGATGAATTGAGACATCATAGATAGAAAAAAAAAATTTCATCGTCTGTCTTTGTTTAGATGGAACTCAGTCGTGCTCTCAGGGAGCACAGCCGGTCCATCAGTGGGAAGCAGCAGTTGTTAATCAATGCATATGCAAAGGCGCTCGAATGCATTCCCAAAGCTTTGGCTTCAAATAGCGGTCTGGACCAGACGGACATTCTGAACAGGCTGAGACACAGGCACCACGAAGGAAAGCGTGAGGAATAGAATTTGCTTGTTGTGCTATCTGATTTGCCGTTTTTTCAGTTGAAAATCGTTGGTTTGGTGTGGATTGCTCTGATGGTGGAATTTGTAACGCGTTTGAAAGGTTCATATGGGAGCCTTCCCTTGTTAAGTTACACGCCATTCAAGCGGCCACTGAGGTGCGTCAGACCAAATTCTTATTGTATAAATTCACGGTTCTCTTTGTTTTTGAAATTTTAGGCTACTTGTGTTATTCTCTCGATTGATGAAACAGTCCGCAATCCTAAAAGCAATCCAGAACCTCAAAATCAAATGCCAGCTGGAAGAGGAAGAGGTCAGTCAAGACGAGGAAGCTAATTGGATGATGTTTGAAACGCAACCTCTTTTTTGTAGGGATGCGACAGAGGATGTGAAGGTCCTTTGTTTCATTTAGTTGAGATCCCTATGGATAAACGACACTATTGAATTGAACTGTTGAGAACTCGAGACAGCTAACTATGGGAACGCACTGTGTGCCTCAACTACTTGCGAAAAAGAAAAATAATATGAGACATCCTCGATTCCGAAGTCATTCTTTCTGAGATTCTGTGTTGAGATTCTGTGTTGAGATTCTGTGTTGAGATTCTGTGTTGAGATTCTGTGTTGAGATTCTGTGTTGAGATTCTGTGTTGAGATTCTGTGTTGAGATTCTGTGTTGAGATTCTGTGTTGAGTTTCTGTGTTGAGATTCTGTGTTGAGTTTCTGTGTTGAGATTCTGTGTTGAGTTTCTGTGTTGAGATTCTGTGTTGAGATTCTGTGTTGAGATTCTGTGTTGAGATTCTGTGTTGAGATTCTGTGTTGAGATTCTGTGTTGAGATTCTGTGTTGAGATTCTGTGTTGATATTCTGTGTTGAGATTCTGTGTTGAGATTCTGTGTTGAGATTCTGTGTTGAGATTCTGTGTTGAGATTCTGTGTTGAGATTCTGTGTTGAGATTCTGTGTTGAGATTCTGTGTTGAGATTCTGTGTTGAGATTCTGTGTTGAGATTCTGTGTTGAGATTCTGTGTTGAGATTCTGTGTTGAGATTCTGTGTTGAGATTCTGTGTTGAGATTCTGTGTTGAGATTCTGTGTTGAGATTCTGTGTTGAGATTCTGTGTTGAGATTCTGTGTTGAGATTCTGTGTTGAGATTCTGTGTTGAGATTCTGTGTTGAGATTCTGTGTTGAGATTCTGTGTTGAGATTCTGTGTTGAGATTCTGTGTTGAGATTCTGTGTTGAGATTCTGTGTTGAGATTCTGTGTTGAGATTCTGTGTTGAGATTCTGTGTTGAGATTCTGTGTTGAGATTCTGTGTTGAGATTCTGTGTTGAGATTCTGTGTTGAGATTCTGTGTTGAGATTCTGTGTTGAGATTCTGTGTTGAGATTCTGTGTTGAGATTCTGTGTTGAGATTCTGTGTTGAGATTCTGTGTTGAGATTCTGTGTTGAGATTCTGTGTTGAGATTCTGTGTTGAGATTCTGTGTTGAGATTCTGTGTTGAGATTCTGTGTTGAGATTCTGTGTTGAGATTCTGTGTTGAGATTCTGTGTTGAGATTCTGTGTTGAGATTCTGTGTTGAGATTCTGTGTTGAGATTCTGTGTTGAGATTCTGTGTTGAGATTCTGTGTTGAGATTCTGTGTTGAGATTCTGTGTTGAGATTCTGTGTTGAGATTCTGTGTTGAGATTCTGTGTTGAGATTCTGTGTTGAGATTCTGTGTTGAGATTCTGTGTTGAGATTCTGTGTTGAGATTCTGTGTTGAGATTCTGTGTTGAGATTCTGTGTTGAGATTCTGTGTTGAGATTCTGTGTTGAGATTCTGTGTTGAGATTCTGTGTTGAGATTCTGTGTTGAGATTCTGTGTTGAGATTCTGTGTTGAGATTCTGTGTTGAGATTCTGTGTTGAGATTCTGTGTTGAGATTCTGTGTTGAGATTCTGTGTTGAGATTCTGTGTTGAGATTCTGTGTTGAGATTCTGTGTTGAGATTCTGTGTTGAGATTCTGTGTTGAGATTCTGTGTTGAGATTCTGTGTTGAGATTCTGTGTTGAGATTCTGTGTTGAGATTCTGTGTTGAGATTCTGTGTTGAGATTCTGTGTTGAGATTCTGTGTTGAGATTCTGTGTTGAGATTCTGTGTTGAGATTCTGTGTTGAGATTCTGTGTTGAGATTCTGTGTTGAGATTCTGTGTTGAGATTCTGTGAACCTTCAAAGGCTGAGTTGAGCCTTCATCGTTTTTTCCCTTACTTATTCTGTCACCCAATCATTGTTCTTTGGTCTCCAACTTAATAAACTGCTTAATTATAATGTGTTTTAACTACTTGGACTGTGAATCCCTTAATCTGAACATGGGGGTTGGCAGAAACTCCCCAGCGACAGATCTTCATCTTCATAAAGTGCTTCGGAAAGATCAAGGTGAATCTGTCAAACAAGTGATGTAAGTTGGCTCGAGAACACATTTGAGTGTGATTTTGAGATTCGCCTACCATTGGAATATTAACCACTTTGGATGAAAGTGATGTCACAGACAAAGTTGGAAGCAGTCGTAGGATCCACCTCATCGATTGATGTCACTCTGTGGAAGCATCAGCGATCAATTCAGCCTCTGTCCTTCCAGAGTTTTCCATAGAACGTAACGTGTCCGGGCTGACGAACGACGAATATTGATGCGCCCCTATATCTTTCCAACGGCGCAGTGTCAGTCATGTTATCCATCTTCCTTTCTTTTCCAATGTCAGCTTCATTCGGGACTGATGAGTGTCGTCGTGTAGTCATGTTTCCATTTTGAACTACATCAATTGCATGCCCGGTCTGTGCACCATTTCTGTTCTACATCTGCATGCCTAATTCATTAATTCATATTGTATGCAGGTGTCAGATCATTCAATTTTAAGCAACTATTTTACAAACATAAATCAATTTGGAGTTCACTAATTTTGTTATCGTAATTTGTTTCAAATCTTTTATCTTCCTTCATTCAGATTTGCAAGTCACACACCAGTCATAGTGATCATATTCAAGTAGTACCATCGTAATTTTTATCTGTTGCAGTTGCGCACTGCTTTTCATATCCATCTTCACAGTGTAGAGTCACCTTGCCGTCTGCAGGTCCCCAACACCTCCCCAACACCGATCAAAATGCTATTTGGACAATTGATAATCTTCGTCTTGTCCGTGAAGTTTACCACGATTTCAGCGGGGGCTCCAGCAAGCGTATCGCAATCCCATCAGTTCATCGACCATTCCAATTGGAATCAAATTTTCACGGACATCTGCTGGTTTCATTCGTCGCATCTCCTCACACATCCAGATGCCTCGTGCGGTGTAGATGATGAGGAAATAGAAAGGCAACGAGACCTTAACTGCACATTGATGGATTTCCTCTTGTCCACTCGTCACTACCATCCAAAAGTTGGCAGATCAAACTGGAAGTCTAAATTTTGGGTGATGAGCGCAAACGAAAACAATGGTCTAACGGTCACCAAAGAACTCATGAGCTCTCATGGACACGATTTCCCTGGTTCCGTCCAATCCACTCCTGGAAATTCGACTTCTAGTCCGCATAGAGGTTACCGTAATGGTCTATGGATCCGAACTGTGTTAGGTTTCCGTGAATTGCCGAAACATCAACAACTAGGAATCGAAGGCCTCGCCGCTATTGGAATTCTTTTGATTGCTGGAAGTGTCATTGGATTATTGCGAGACGCATCAACTTACAAACAATCTCTTCGATCAGCCTTCAGATATTCGGACCACCTGGCTTCCCTCTTCAAATCTCCTAGCTCTCAGCGTCATGTGCATTTCTCTTTCTCATTCTTCGATGGTGAGTAAATAAAGTCCATCTGAAGGTCAACAGGCTTTTTGCGTCTCTCAGGTCTTCGCGTTATTTCAATGCTGTGGGTCATCAGCGGACATTCGACCCTCTACTGGAGTCTTTATCTGCCTTTGTCCCAATCTTCCAAAATGGTCTTCTCGATGGCAAAGGATCCTCTCAATTTTTATCTCTTCGCTGCAATCTTTGCAGTCGACAACTTTTTTTTCATCAGTGGATTTCTTGCGGGATATCAACTGAAGCTCTACTTTCATGACAAGGTGTTCAACAACGAGAAGAAGCGGTCTCATGAATTGGCCGAGGAAGGGAAATGTAATAAAGCATCCTCGAATACAAAAACTTCCAAGGGATTACGATGCCTGTTCAAACTGGTCAAAACTCTCCTCCTTTCGGTTGTTGTTATTCTCCAGCGATACGTCCGGTTGATGGGCGTCCATTCAATAATTCTTTTCGGGTATCTTGCTTTGAATTGGACAACAATGCGGCTTCCAGCTGGATCTCGTTATCTTCAATCAACAAATGTGTCATGCTCTGAAATCACTCCATCATTGCTATTATTCATCAACAATTTGGTTCACGGCGAGTTCGTGAACGAATGTTTTGGTGAGCCGTATTGATGCTTCAATTAATTTGGTAATCTGCTTCTGTAGGATGGAGTTGGTATCTCAGTAATGACTTTCAATTTTTCGTTGTTGGATTGCTCATTGTTATCAGTTCTCTCGCATCTCCTCTTGTGGCGTGGTTAGAGATTTCTTTCATCTCCATCGGTTGCATTTTGACATCCATCGCTATTTGCTTAAAATATCGACTCGGTGCTGTCGTTGATCGTTTCGTTGATTCCTATATGGCTGCCTCGCCCCATCTCATCAATCGCGAATACCTTCCACTTCATCCAGTCATGGATTACTTTTACGTCAAATCCTACGTCAGAATAGCCCCGCATGTCATCGGACTTGCGTTGGGACTCATTGTGGCTGTATGCAAGAGCGAATCTTCTCAGACTCCCCAACAATCTGAATCGATGGAAGGATGTTATTCTTCTCCCCGTAGGATCCTTCGTTCCTCACTGCGCCCAGCGCTAACAATCGACAGTCCCAAGGACCCTATCGACTCTCAGACTTCTTCCGAGAGAGACGAATGCAATACCCACGTAATGCGCCGCTCCAGTTCATCCCAACGCAACGATCATTTCGATCGTCAGTTGTCCCAACGTCGATCTCGTTCCTCTGGTCGCTCTTCGCATTCTGGAAGTCGAGAAGTCCAGTTCATGCATTTTCGCCCATCGATCATTCGGTCCCAATCGTTATCGCCTTATCGCAACATTTCTCGGTGCTCGTTGATGGAATCCTCTTCCTCTGTTCCAAATTTTGATGCCTACGGGGCTGGTCGCTTCCCATCTCTTCATTTCTCCGAGGTTCTTAATCAATCTCATGATACGCACAGAGCTCCGTCAACATCCAGTATTTCGACAACGGATAGCGTTCCTTATTCGAGCTTCAACTCAGATCGACATCTCTCGAGAAAACGGTTCTTAAAGTCATCTGCTTCTACATATTTGTCTCAAAGGGATCTGCCATTGAAATCACTGAAACCAGTCACATCATCCCACCCCACCACCTCATTTCCTTTTCATTCTTTACCACCCTTCATCCAATTTCTAATTCGCTTCTTTCCTTTGCTCTTCACCGTCACTGTATTCATTCCTGTGTTTCTCATCCTTTGCGGACATTTCGCTAACAACGCGCCATGGGTGTCAAAGTTTTGGTCCACAACGGTCGACGCGTGTTTCATGGGAGTTTCAAGGTAGGGACTATTTCCATCGCTTATTGGTTCACTGTGCTTCTATCTCGGATCCCTTACTTCTTGTTCTATCATTCTCCCTAGAACTCTATGGGGCCTGTCTCTTGCTGGATTGACGTTAATGATGGTTGTAGTTCCAGATGACGGTCTCCCTGGGCGTCTTCAGTCCCTCATCGTCTTACTCAAACGATTTCTCTCACATCCTCTTTGGTCTCCCTTGTCCAAGTTGAGTTATACCATGTACCTCGCTCACCCGATTGTTTTGTTCGCATTCTATGGAAATGGGTTTGGACCAACACAGTTTCTAAGAGGTATGAAGAGATGTCTGGATCAGATGTCTCAATGCTGGTGACTTCCAGGGCGTCTGTTTTTGTGCTACGTTTTCAATGTATTGTTGACATTCATTGGAGCGGTCATCATCACTGTAGTAATCGAACTGCCGATCAAGCATCTAAGCAACGGATTTTTCAAAGTGTTGTCGAGACCTTCACCAACTGGGAAGCTTGATTCTTCTTCATTTTCAGGTAAATGATGTTTTAATTTTTTTTTCACATACAAATGCACACTACGAACCATTGTGCTCGACACATTGCATGCAACCTAGTGCACATTCAGTCAACCATCACCAGTCAACCTAGTGCACATTCAGTCAACCATCACCAGTCAAGTTTTCGGCAAGTTTGTCTTCTCAATTAAAATGCAAGCCTACCAAGTTACCGAGCACCGAAAACCTCTTGAGCGTAAGAGTGGTGCTTGTAAAGCTTCTTCCAACTCTGTTTTCAGGGCGCCAGGTCGCAAAACCAATTCCCACTGGACATCAAGTTTTGGCCAAAACAACCGTTTCAGGTGTCTGCCACACAGATGTTCATGTCGCAGCTGGTGATTGGGGCACCTTGAAGCTTCCATTGACGCCGGGTCATGAAGGCGTCGGGGTTGTTGAGGCTGTTGGCTCCGAAGTGACCACAATAAAAATCGGGGACCGCATTGGAGTTGCGTGGCTGGGGAGTTCGTGCATGGATTGCTATCTTTGCAAAGACGGTCGAGAGAACATGTGCGAAAATCAGAAACAGACTGGCTTCGTTCAAGATGGCTCATTCGCAGAGTACTTTATAGCGGATGAGAGATTTGCTGCAAAGTGAGGAGCTCTGGGTCTCCTTCAGAATTTCATTGCATTGCTGCAGAATTCCGAGTGGCGTGAGCGATGCAGAAGCAGCCCCAGTTCTCTGTGCTGGAGTAACTTCCTATAAAGCCTTGCGCATGACCAATGCTCCAGCCGGAGCTCGCATTGTAATTGCTGGTGCTTGTGGTGGTTTGGGCCATCTGGCTATTCAATATGCCAAAGCCATGGGGTTTTGAAGTCATTGCTCTCGATGTTTTTGACGAAGCTAAAGAAGTCATGACCAAAGAGCTTGGTGCCGATTTTATCATCAATCTTGGAGGCGAGAAAAAGCCAGTTGTCGAAAAGTTCAATTCCGTTCAACCGAAAAAGCCAATTGCGGCTTCGGTTATTTTTGCTCCGGCGCTCCAAGCAGTCTCGGATGCCATTGAATATGTCTCTCCTGGAGCAACCATCGTTACCGTAGCACTTCCATCTGGTCACTTCAAAATCGATGTCGTCCAGTTCATTCTGAAGGAACTTCGCCTCCAGGGTTCAATTGTGGGTACGCCACGAGACCTTGAAGAAGCGTTCCGCTATGTTGCTGAAGGAAAGGTCAAAGCTCATGTAGCTGAGAAACCGTTCAGCTGTGTAAACGACATATTGAAAGATTTGGAGGAAGGGAAAATTAGAGGCCGTGTTGTGCTTCGAGTGTAAGCTATAGTCTTTTATACATGCTCAAAATATCTCATTATGCTTCACTTTTATTCAATGTTTTCTGTCACTTTTATCATTGTCTTCGTTGATTTTAATTTTGCCACTTTTCTCATAATTTTATGTTGCTGTATTCACTTTTATGGAATATGGGAACACAGTAGTCGGTACACAAATGTCAAAAAAAAACGCGCAAATTCTCCAATCCCGCAATACAGTAATAACTCGGGGAGAGAGTGAATACTTCGAACAAATTGAGGTAAGGCGTGCTCCTTTACTTTGGTTGACAGCCAGAGGAAAAGAAAGAACTCATGGTCTGGTCTATCGATGCTGTCCCGCGCCAATGTAACTCTTCTGTCCGCAATACAGATCATGTTGTAGTGGAGAAGCTGGGCGACGGCATAAGCGACAATGTAATAACGGAAAACCTTCTTCTGATTGGAATTTGGTGTTCGTAGTGATGATTGATGGTATGACATCTTTGTCATTCAGCTGAAGGACAACCACTGGAATGTTTCCATTGCTGATGGATCTCACTCAGTATAAATTGTTCAGTGTAAATTGTTGATTGATCTCATTCTCAGTAAATTGTTGATTGATCTCATTCTCAGTAAATTGTTGATTGATCTCATTCTCAGTAAATTGTTGATTGATCTCATTCTCAGTAAATTGTTGATTGATCTCATTCTCAGTAAATTGTTGATTGATCTCATTCTCAGTAAATTGTTGATTGATCTCATTCTCAGTAAATTGTTGATTGATCTCATTCTCAGTGGAAATTGTTGATGGATCTCATTCTCAGTGGAAATTGTTGATTGATCTCATTCTCAGTGGAAATTGTTGATTGATCTCATTCTCAGTGGAAATTGTTGATTGATCTCATTCTCAGTAAATTGTTGATTGATCTCATTCTCAGTAAATTGTTGATTGATCTCATTCTCAGTAAATTGTTGATTGATCTCATTCTCAGTAAATTGTTGATTGATCTCATTCTCAGTAAATTGTTGATTGATCTCATTCTCAGTGGAAATTGTTGATTGATCTCATTCTCAGTGGAAATTGTTGATTGATCTCATTCTCAGTGGAAATTGTTGATTGATCTCATTCTCAGTAAATTGTTGATTGATCTCATTCTCAGTGGAAATTGTTGATTGATCTCATTCTCAGTGGAAATTGTTGATTGATCTCATTCTCAGTGGAAATTGTTGATTGATCTCATTCTCAGTGGAAATTGTTGATTGATCTCATTCTCAGTGGAAATTGTTGATTGATCTCATTCTCAGTGGAAATTGTTGATTGATCTCATTCTCAGTGGAAATTGTTGATTGATCTCATTCTCAGTAAATTGTTGATTGATCTCATTCTCAGTGGAAATTGTTGATTGATCTCATTCTCAGTGGAAATTGTTGATTGATCTCATTCTCAGTAAATTGTTGATTGATCTCATTCTCAGTAAATTGTTGATTGATCTCATTCTCAGTGGAAATTGTTGATGGATCTCATTCTCAGTGGAAATTGTTGATGGATCTCATTCTCAGTGGAAATTGTTGATGGATCTCATTCTCAGTGGAAATTGTTGATTGATCTCATTCTCAGTAAATTGTTGATTGATCTCATTCTCAGTGGAAATTGTTGATTGATCTCATTCTCAGTAAATTGTTGATTGATCTCATTCTCAGTAAATTGTTGATTGATCTCATTCTCAGTGGAAATTGTTGATTGATCTCATTCTCAGTGGAAATTGTTGATTGATCTCATTCTCAGTGGAAATTGTTGATTGATCTCATTCTCAGTGGAAATTGTTGATTGATCTCATTCTCAGTGGAAATTGTTGATTGATCTCATTCTCAGTAAATTGTTGATTGATCTCATTCTCAGTAAATTGTTGATTGATCTCATTCTCAGTGGAAATTGTTGATTGATCTCATTCTCAGTGGAAATTGTTGATTGATCTCATTCTCAGTGGAAATTGTTGATTGATCTCATTCTCAGTGGAAATTGTTGATTGATCTCATTCTCAGTGGAAATTGTTGATTGATCTCATTCTCAGTGGAAATTGTTGATTGATCTCATTCTCAGTGGAAATTGTTGATTGATCTCATTCTCAGTGGAAATTGTTGATTGATCTCATTCTCAGTAAATTGTTGATTGATCTCATTCTCAGTGGAAATTGTTGATTGATCTCATTCTCAGTAAATTGTTGATTGATCTCATTCTCAGTAAATTGTTGATTGATCTCATTCTCAGTAAATTGTTGATTGATCTCATTCTCAGTGGAAATTGTTGATTGATCTCATTCTCAGTAAATTGTTGATTGATCTCATTCTCAGTAAATTGTTGATTGATCTCATTCTCAGTGGAAATTGTTGATTGATCTCATTCTCAGTGGAAATTGTTGATTGATCTCATTCTCAGTAAATTGTTGATTGATCTCATTCTCAGTAAATTGTTGATTGATCTCATTCTCAGTGGAAATTGTTGATTGATCTCATTCTCAGTAAATTGTTGATTGATCTCATTCTCAGTGGAAATTGTTGATTGATCTCATTCTCAGTAAATTGTTGATTGATCTCATTCTCAGTAAATTGTTGATTGATCTCATTCTCAGTAAATTGTTGATTGATCTCATTCTCAGTAAATTGTTGATTGATCTCATTCTCAGTGGAAATTGTTGATTGATCTCATTCTCAGTAAATTGTTGATTGATCTCATTCTCAGTAAATTGTTGATTGATCTCATTCTCAGTGGAAATTGTTGATTGATCTCATTCTCAGTAAATTGTTGATTGATCTCATTCTCAGTGGAAATTGTTGATTGATCTCATTCTCAGTAAATTGTTGATTGATCTCATTCTCAGTAAATTGTTGATTGATCTCATTCTCAGTAAATTGTTGATTGATCTCATTCTCAGTAAATTGTTGATTGATCTCATTCTCAGTGGAAATTGTTGATTGATCTCATTCTCAGTGGAAATTGTTGATGGATCTCATTCTCAGTGGAAATTGTTGATGGATCTCATTCTCAGTGGAAATTGTTGATTGATCTCATTCTCAGTGGAAATTGTTGATTGATCTCATTCTCAGTAAATTGTTGATTGATCTCATTCTCAGTAAATTGTTGATTGATCTCATTCTCAGTAAATTGTTGATTGATCTCATTCTCAGTAAATTGTTGATTGATCTCATTCTCAGTAAATTGTTGATTGATCTCATTCTCAGTGGAAATTGTTGATTGATCTCATTCTCAGTGGAAATTGTTGATTGATCTCATTCTCAGTGGAAATTGTTGATTGATCTCATTCTCAGTAAATTGTTGATTGATCTCATTCTCAGTGGAAATTGTTGATTGATCTCATTCTCAGTGGAAATTGTTGATTGATCTCATTCTCAGTGGAAATTGTTGATTGATCTCATTCTCAGTGGAAATTGTTGATTGATCTCATTCTCAGTGGAAATTGTTGATTGATCTCATTCTCAGTGGAAATTGTTGATTGATCTCATTCTCAGTGGAAATTGTTGATTGATCTCATTCTCAGTGGAAATTGTTGATTGATCTCATTCTCAGTGGAAATTGTTGATTGATCTCATTCTCAGTGGAAATTGTTGATTGATCTCATTCTCAGTGGAAAATTGTTGATTGATCTCATTCTCAGTGGAAATTGTTGATTGATCTCATTCTCAGTGGAAATTGTTGATTGATCTCATTCTCAGTGGAAATTGTTGATTGATCTCATTCTCAGTGGAAATTGTTGATTGATCTCATTCTCAGTGGAAATTGTTGATGGATCTCATTCTCAGTGGAAATTGTTGATTGATCTCATTCTCAGTAAATTGTTGATTGATCTCATTCTCAGTGGAAATTGTTGATTGATCTCATTCTCAGTAAATTGTTGATTGATCTCATTCTCAGTAAATTGTTGATTGATCTCATTCTCAGTGGAAATTGTTGATTGATCTCATTCTCAGTGGAAATTGTTGATTGATCTCATTCTCAGTGGAAATTGTTGATTGATCTCATTCTCAGTGGAAATTGTTGATTGATCTCATTCTCAGTGGAAATTGTTGATTGATCTCATTCTCAGTAAATTGTTGATTGATCTCATTCTCAGTAAATTGTTGATTGATCTCATTCTCAGTGGAAATTGTTGATTGATCTCATTCTCAGTGGAAATTGTTGATTGATCTCATTCTCAGTGGAAATTGTTGATTGATCTCATTCTCAGTGGAAATTGTTGATTGATCTCATTCTCAGTGGAAATTGTTGATTGATCTCATTCTCAGTGGAAATTGTTGATTGATCTCATTCTCAGTGGAAATTGTTGATTGATCTCATTCTCAGTGGAAATTGTTGATTGATCTCATTCTCAGTAAATTGTTGATTGATCTCATTCTCAGTGGAAATTGTTGATTGATCTCATTCTCAGTAAATTGTTGATTGATCTCATTCTCAGTAAATTGTTGATTGATCTCATTCTCAGTAAATTGTTGATTGATCTCATTCTCAGTGGAAATTGTTGATTGATCTCATTCTCAGTAAATTGTTGATTGATCTCATTCTCAGTAAATTGTTGATTGATCTCATTCTCAGTGGAAATTGTTGATTGATCTCATTCTCAGTGGAAATTGTTGATTGATCTCATTCTCAGTAAATTGTTGATTGATCTCATTCTCAGTAAATTGTTGATTGATCTCATTCTCAGTGGAAATTGTTGATTGATCTCATTCTCAGTAAATTGTTGATTGATCTCATTCTCAGTGGAAATTGTTGATTGATCTCATTCTCAGTAAATTGTTGATTGATCTCATTCTCAGTAAATTGTTGATTGATCTCATTCTCAGTAAATTGTTGATTGATCTCATTCTCAGTAAATTGTTGATTGATCTCATTCTCAGTGGAAATTGTTGATTGATCTCATTCTCAGTGGAAATTGTTGATTGATCTCATTCTCAGTGGAAATTGTTGATTGATCTCATTCTCAGTGGAAATTGTTGATTGATCTCATTCTCAGTGGAAATTGTTGATTGATCTCATTCTCAGTGGAAATTGTTGATTGATCTCATTCTCAGTGGAAATTGTTGATTGATCTCATTCTCAGTGGAAATTGTTGATTGATCTCATTCTCAGTGGAAATTGTTGATGGATCTCATTCTCAGTGGAAATTGTTGATGGATCTCATTCTCAGTGGAAATTGTTGATGGATCTCATTCTCAGTGGAAATTGTTGATTGATCTCATTCTCAGTAAATTGTTGATTGATCTCATTCTCAGTGGAAATTGTTGATTGATCTCATTCTCAGTAAATTGTTGATTGATCTCATTCTCAGTGAAATTGTTGATTGATCTCATTCTCAGTGGAAATTGTTGATTGATCTCATTCTCAGTGGAAATTGTTGATTGATCTCATTCTCAGTAAATTGTTGATTGATCTCATTCTCAGTAAATTGTTGATTGATCTCATTCTCAGTGGAAATTGTTGATTGATCTCATTCTCAGTGGAAATTGTTGATTGATCTCATTCTCAGTGGAAATTGTTGATTGATCTCATTCTCAGTAAATTGTTGATTGATCTCATTCTCAGTGGAAATTGTTGATTGATCTCATTCTCAGTGGAAATTGTTGATTGATCTCATTCTCAGTGGAAATTGTTGATGGATCTCATTCTCAGTGGAAATTGTTGATGGATCTCATTCTCAGTGGAAATTGTTGATTGATCTCATTCTCAGTAAATTGTTGATTGATCTCATTCTCAGTGGAAATTGTTGATTGATCTCATTCTCAGTGGAAATTGTTGATTGATCTCATTCTCAGTAAATTGTTGATTGATCTCATTCTCAGTAAATTGTTGATTGATCTCATTCTCAGTAAATTGTTGATTGATCTCATTCTCAGTAAATTGTTGATTGATCTCATTCTCAGTGGAAATTGTTGATTGATCTCATTCTCAGTGGAAATTGTTGATTGATCTCATTCTCAGTGGAAATTGTTGATTGATCTCATTCTCAGTGGAAATTGTTGATTGATTTCATTCTCAGTAAATTGTTGATTGATCTCATTCTCAGTGGAAATTGTTGATTGATCTCATTCTCAGTGGAAATTGTTGATTGATCTCATTCTCAGTGGAAATTGTTGATTGATCTCATTCTCAGTGGAAATTGTTGATTGATCTCATTCTCAGTGGAAATTGTTGATTGATCTCATTCTCAGTGGAAATTGTTGATTGATCTCATTCTCAGTGGAAATTGTTGATTGATCTCATTCTCAGTGGAAATTGTTGATTGATCTCATTCTCAGTAAATTGTTGATTGATCTCATTCTCAGTGGAAATTGTTGATTGATCTCATTCTCAGTGGAAATTGTTGATTGATCTCATTCTCAGTGGAAATTGTTGATTGATCTCATTCTCAGTGGAAATTGTTGATTGATCTCATTCTCAGTGGAAATTGTTGATTGATCTCATTCTCAGGAAATTGTTGATTGATCTCATTCTCAGTGGAAATTGTTGATTGATCTCATTCTCAGTGGAAATTGTTGATTGATCTCATTCTCAGTGGAAATTGTTGATTGATCTCATTCTCAGTGGAAATTGTTGATTGATCTCATTCTCAGTGGAAATTGTTGATTGATCTCATTCTCAGTGGAAATTGTTGATTGATCTCATTCTCAGTGGAAATTGTTGATTGATCTCATTCTCAGTGGAAATTGTTGATTGATCTCATTCTCAGTGGAAATTGTTGATTGATCTCATTCTCAGTGGAAATTGTTGATTGATCTCATTCTCAGTGGAAATTGTTGATTGATCTCATTCTCAGTGGAAATTGTTGATTGATCTCATTCTCAGTGGAAATTGTTGATTGATCTCATTCTCAGTGGAAATTGTTGATTGATCTCATTCTCAGTGGAAATTGTTGATTGATCTCATTCTCAGTGGAAATTGTTGATTGATCTCATTCTCAGTGGAAATTGTTGATTGATCTCATTCTCAGTGGAAATTGTTGATTGATCTCATTCTCAGTGGAAATTGTTGATTGATCTCATTCTCAGTGGAAATTGTTGATTGATCTCATTCTCAGTGGAAATTGTTGATTGATCTCATTCTCAGTGGAAATTGTTGATTGATCTCATTCTCAGTGGAAATTGTTGATTGATCTCATTCTCAGTGGAAATTGTTGATTGATCTCATTCTCAGTGGAAATTGTTGATTGATCTCATTCTCAGTGGAAATTGTTGATTGATCTCATTCTCAGTGGAAATTGTTGATTGATCTCATTCTCAGTGGAAATTGTTGATTGATCTCATTCTCAGTGGAAATTGTTGATTGATCTCATTCTCAGTGGAAATTGTTGATTGATCTCATTCTCAGTAAATTGTTGATTGATCTCATTCTCAGTAAATTGTTGATTGATCTCATTCTCAGTGGAAATTGTTGATTGATCTCATTCTCAGTGGAAATTGTTGATGGATCTCATTCTCAGTGGAAATTGTTGATGGATCTCATTCTCAGTGGAAATTGTTGATTGATCTCATTCTCAGTAAATTGTTGATTGATCTCATTCTCAGTGGAAATTGTTGATTGATCTCATTCTCAGTGGAAATTGTTGATTGATCTCATTCTCAGTGGAAATTGTTGATTGATCTCATTCTCAGTGGAAATTGTTGATTGATCTCATTCTCAGTGAAATTGTTGATTGATCTCATTCTCAGTGAAATTGTTGATTGATCTCATTCTCAGTGGAAATTGTTGATTGATCTCATTCTCAGTGGAAATTGTTGATTGATCTCATTCTCAGTGGAAATTGTTGATTGATCTCATTCTCAGTGGAAATTGTTGATTGATCTCATTCTCAGTGGAAATTGTTGATTGATCTCATTCTCAGTGGAAATTGTTGATTGATCTCATTCTCAGTGGAAATTGTTGATTGATCTCATTCTCAGTGGAAATTGTTGATTGATCTCATTCTCAGTGGAAATTGTTGATTGATCTCATTCTCAGTGGAAATTGTTGATTGATCTCATTCTCAGTGGAAATTGTTGATTGATCTCATTCTCAGTGGAAATTGTTGATTGATCTCATTCTCAGTGGAAATTGTTGATTGATCTCATTCTCAGTGGAAATTGTTGATTGATCTCATTCTCAGTGGAAATTGTTGATTGATCTCATTCTCAGTGGAAATTGTTGATTGATCTCATTCTCAGTGGAAATTGTTGATTGATCTCATTCTCAGTGGAAATTGTTGATTGATCTCATTCTCAGTGGAAATTGTTGATTGATCTCATTCTCAGTGGAAATTGTTGATTGATCTCATTCTCAGTGGAAATTGTTGATTGATCTCATTCTCAGTGGAAATTGTTGATTGATCTCATTCTCAGTGGAAATTGTTGATTGATCTCATTCTCAGTG
>NW_026578434.1:0-26578 GCF_029603195.1 Condylostylus longicornis
ATTCCCAGTGATCACAAAAAACACGTAGAATCGCTCTATCTCTTCTAGTTTAGCCAGAAAACGCGTTTAAAGTTTTGCAAGTGATTTTTTCAAATATCTCCAAAAATATTTTTGCTACGACCTATTATCATATATCGGCAGAATCTGTGCATTCCCACTGATCACAAAAAACACGTAGAATCGCTCTATCTCTTCTAGTTTAGCCAGAAAACGCGTTTAAAGTTTTGCAAGTGATTTTTTCAAATATCTCCAAAAATATTTTTGCTACAACCTATTATCATATATCGGCAGAATCTGTGCATTCCCACTGATCACAAAAAACACGTAGAATCGCTCTATCTCTTCTAGTTTAGCCAGAAAACGCGTTTAAAGTTTTGCAAGTGATTTTTTCAAATATCTCCAAAAATATTTTTGCTACAACCTATTATCATATATCGGCAGAATCTGTGCATTCCCAGTGATCACAAAAAACACGTAGAATCGCTCTATCTCTTCTAGTTTAGCCAGAAAACGCGTTTAAAGTTTTGCAAGTGATTTTTTCAAATATCTCCAAAAATATTTTTGCTACAACCTATTATCATATATCGGCAGAATCTGTGCATTCCCACTGATCACAAAAAACACGTAGAATCGCTCTATCTCTTCTAGTTTAGCCAGAAAACGCGTTTAAAGTTTTGCAAGTGATTTTTTCAAATATCTCCAAAAATATTTTTGCTACAACCTATTATCATATATCGGCATAATCTGTGCATTCCCAGTGATCACAAAAAACACGTAGAATCGCTCTATCTCTTCTAGTTTAGCCAGAAAACGCGTTTAAAGTTTTGCAAGTGATTTTTTCAAATATCTCCAAAAATATTTTTGCTACAACCTATTATCATATATCGGCATAATCTGTGCATTCCCAGTGATCACAAAAAACACGTAGAATCGCTCTATCTCTTCTAGTTTAGCCAGAAAACGCGTTTAAAGTTTTGCAAGTGATTTTTTCAAATATCTCCAAAAATATTTTTGCTACAACCTATTATCATATATCGGCAGAATCTGTGCATTCCCACTGATCACAAAAAACACGTAGAATCGCTCTATCTCCTCTAGTTTAGCCAGAAAACGCGTTTAAAGTTTTGCAAGTGATTTTTTCAAATATCTCCAAAAATATTTTTGCTACAACCTATTATCATATATCGGCAGAATCTGTGCATTCCCAGTGATCACAAAAAACACGTAGAATCGCTCTATCTCTTCTAGTTTAGCCAGAAAACGCGTTTAAAGTTTTGCAAGTGATTTTTTCAAATATCTCCAAAAATATTTTTGCTACAACCTATTATCATATATCGGCAGAATCTGTGCATTCCCACTGATCACAAAAAACACGTAGAATCGCTCTATCTCTTCTAGTTTAGCCAGAAAACGCGTTTAAAGTTTTGCAAGTGATTTTTTCAAATATCTCCAAAAATATTTTTGCTACAACCTATTATCATATATCGGCATAATCTGTGCATTCCCAGTGATCACAAAAAACACGTAGAATCGCTCTATCTCTTCTAGTTTAGCCAGAAAACGCGTTTAAAGTTTTGCAAGTGATTTTTTCAAATATCTCCAAAAATATTTTTGCTACAACCTATTATCATATATCGGCAGAATCTGTGCATTCCCAGTGATCACAAAAAACACGTAGAATCGCTCTATCTCTTCTAGTTTAGCCAGAAAACGCGTTTAAAGTTTTGCAAGTGATTTTTTCAAATATCTCCAAAAATATTTTTGCTACAACCTATTATCATATATCGGCAGAATCTGTGCATTCCCAGTGATCACAAAAAACACGTAGAATCGCTCTATCTCTTCTAGTTTAGCCAGAAAACGCGTTTAAAGTTTTGCAAGTGATTTTTTCAAATATCTCCAAAAATATTTTTGCTACAACCTATTATCATATAACGGCAGAATCTGTGCATTCCCAGTGATCACAAAAAACACGTAGAATCGCTCAATCTCTTCTAGTTTAGCCAGAAAACGCGTTTAAAGTTTTGCAAGTGATTTTTTCAAATATCTCCAAAAATATTTTTGGTATAACCTATTATCATATATCGGCAGAATCTGTGCATTCCCAGTGATCACAAAAAACACGTAGAATCGCTCTAGTTTAGCCAGAAAACGCGTTTAAAGTTTTGCAAGTGATTTTTTCAAATATCTCCAAAAATATTTTTGCTACAACCTATTATCATATATCGGCAGAATCTGTGCATTCCCAGTGATCAGAAAAAACACGTAGAATCGCTCTATCTCTTCTAGTTTAGCCAGAAAACGCGTTTAAAGTTTTGCAAAAATTTTTTCAAATATCTCCAAAAATATTTTTGCTACAACCTATTATCATATATCGGCAGAATCTGTGCATTCCCAGTGATCACAAAAAACACGTAGAATCGCTCTATCTCTTCTAGTTTAGCCAGAAAACGCGTTTAAAGTTTTGCAAGTGATTTTTTCAAATATCTCCAAAAATATTTTTGCTACAACCTATTATCATATATCGGCAGAATCTGTGCATTCCCAGTGATCACAAAAAACACGTAGAATCGCTCTATCTCTTCTAGTTTAGCCAGAAAACGCGTTTAAAGTTTTGCAAGTGATTTTTTCAAATATCTCCAAAAATATTTTTGCTACAACCTATTATCATATATCGGCAGAATCTGTGCATTCCCAGTGATCACAAAAAACACGTAGAATCGCTCTATCTCTTCTAGTTTAGCCAGAAAACGCGTTTAAAGTTTTGCAAGTGATTTTTTCAAATATCTCCAAAAATATTTTTGCTACAACCTATTATCATATATCGGCAGAATCTGTGCATTCCCACTGATCACAAAAAACACGTAGAATCGCTCTATCTCCTCTAGTTTAGCCAGAAAACGCGTTTAAAGTTTTGCAAGTGATTTTTTCAAATATCTCCAAAAATATTTTTGCTACAACCTATTATCATATATCGGCAGAATCTGTGCATTCCCAGTGATCACAAAAAACACGTAGAATCGCTCTATCTCTTCTAGTTTAGCCAGAAAACGCGTTTAAAGTTTTGCAAGTGATTTTTTCAAATATCTCCAAAAATATTTTTGCTACGACCTATTATCATATATCGGCAGAATCTGTGCATTCCCACTGATCACAAAAAACACGTAGAATCGCTCTATCTCTTCTAGTTTAGCCAGAAAACGCGTTTAAAGTTTTGCAAGTGATTTTTTCAAATATCTCCAAAAATATTTTTGCTACAACCTATTATCATATATCGGCAGAATCTGTGCATTCCCAGTGATCACAAAAAACACGTAGAATCGCTCTATCTCTTCTAGTTTAGCCAGAAAACGCGTTTAAAGTTTTGCAAGTGATTTTTTCAAATATCTCCAAAAATATTTTTGCTACAACCTATTATCATATATCGGCAGAATCTGTGCATTCCCAGTGATCACAAAAAACACGTAGAATCGCTCTATCTCTTCTAGTTTAGCCAGAAAACGCGTTTAAAGTTTTGCAAGTGATTTTTTCAAATATCTCCAAAAATATTTTTGCTACAACCTATTATCATATATCGGCATAATCTGTGCATTCCCAGTGATCACAAAAAACACGTAGAATCGCTCTATCTCTTCTAGTTTAGCCAGAAAACGCGTTTAAAGTTTTGCAAGTGATTTTTTCAAATATCTCCAAAAATATTTTTGCTACAACCTATTATCATATATCGGCATAATCTGTGCATTCCCAGTGATCACAAAAAACACGTAGAATCGCTCTATCTCTTCTAGTTTAGCCAGAAAACGCGTTTAAAGTTTTGCAAGTGATTTTTTCAAATATCTCCAAAAATATTTTTGCTACAACCTATTATCATATATCGGCAGAATCTGTGTATTCCCAGTGATCACAAAAAACACGTAGAATCGCTCTATCTCTTCTAGTTTAGCCAGAAAACGCGTTTAAAGTTTTGCAAGTGATTTTTTCAAATATCTCCAAAAATATTTTTGCTACAACCTATTATCATATATCGGCAGAATCTGTGCATTCCCAGTGATCACAAAAAACACGTAGAATCGCTCTATCTCTTCTAGTTTAGCCAGAAAACGCGTTTAAAGTTTTGCAAGTGATTTTTTCAAATATCTCCAAAAATATTTTTGCTACAACCTATTATCATATATCGGCAGAATCTGTGCATTCCCAGTGATCACAAAAAACACGTAGAATCGCTCTATCTCTTCTAGTTTAGCCAGAAAACGCGTTTAAAGTTTTGCAAGTGATTTTTTCAAATATCTCCAAAAATATTTTTGCTACAACCTATTATCATATATCGGCAGAATCTGTGCATTCCCACTGATCACAAAAAACACGTAGAATCGCTCTATCTCCTCTAGTTTAGCCAGAAAACGCGTTTAAAGTTTTGCAAGTGATTTTTTCAAATATCTCCAAAAATATTTTTGCTACAACCTATTATCATATATCGGCAGAATCTGTGCATTCCCAGTGATCACAAAAAACACGTAGAATCGCTCTATCTCTTCTAGTTTAGCCAGAAAACGCGTTTAAAGTTTTGCAAGTGATTTTTTCAAATATCTCCAAAAATATTTTTGCTACGACCTATTATCATATATCGGCAGAATCTGTGCATTCCCACTGATCACAAAAAACACGTAGAATCGCTCTATCTCTTCTAGTTTAGCCAGAAAACGCGTTTAAAGTTTTGCAAGTGATTTTTTCAAATATCTCCAAAAATATTTTTGCTACAACCTATTATCATATATCGGCAGAATCTGTGCATTCCCACTGATCACAAAAAACACGTAGAATCGCTCTATCTCTTCTAGTTTAGCCAGAAAACGCGTTTAAAGTTTTGCAAGTGATTTTTTCAAATATCTCCAAAAATATTTTTGCTACAACCTATTATCATATATCGGCAGAATCTGTGCATTCCCAGTGATCACAAAAAACACGTAGAATCGCTCTATCTCTTCTAGTTTAGCCAGAAAACGCGTTTAAAGTTTTGCAAGTGATTTTTTCAAATATCTCCAAAAATATTTTTGCTACAACCTATTATCATATATCGGCAGAATCTGTGCATTCCCACTGATCACAAAAAACACGTAGAATCGCTCTATCTCCTCTAGTTTAGCCAGAAAACGCGTTTAAAGTTTTGCAAGTGATTTTTTCAAATATCTCCAAAAATATTTTTGCTACAACCTATTATCATATATCGGCATAATCTGTGCATTCCCAGTGATCACAAAAAACACGTAGAATCGCTCTATCTCTTCTAGTTTAGCCAGAAAACGCGTTTAAAGTTTTGCAAGTGATTTTTTCAAATATCTCCAAAAATATTTTTGCTACAACCTATTATCATATATCGGCATAATCTGTGCATTCCCAGTGATCACAAAAAACACGTAGAATCGCTCTATCTCTTCTAGTTTAGCCAGAAAACGCGTTTAAAGTTTTGCAAGTGATTTTTTCAAATATCTCCAAAAATATTTTTGCTACAACCTATTATCATATATCGGCAGAATCTGTGCATTCCCACTGATCACAAAAAACACGTAGAATCGCTCTATCTCCTCTAGTTTAGCCAGAAAACGCGTTTAAAGTTTTGCAAGTGATTTTTTCAAATATCTCCAAAAATATTTTTGCTACAACCTATTATCATATATCGGCAGAATCTGTGCATTCCCAGTGATCACAAAAAACACGTAGAATCGCTCTATCTCTTCTAGTTTAGCCAGAAAACGCGTTTAAAGTTTTGCAAGTGATTTTTTCAAATATCTCCAAAAATATTTTTGCTACAACCTATTATCATATATCGGCAGAATCTGTGCATTCCCACTGATCACAAAAAACACGTAGAATCGCTCTATCTCTTCTAGTTTAGCCAGAAAACGCGTTTAAAGTTTTGCAAGTGATTTTTTCAAATATCTCCAAAAATATTTTTGCTACAACCTATTATCATATATCGGCAGAATCTGTGCATTCCCACTGATCACAAAAAACACGTAGAATCGCTCTATCTCTTCTAGTTTAGCCAGAAAACGCGTTTAAAGTTTTGCAAGTGATTTTTTCAAATATCTCCAAAAATATTTTTGCTACAACCTATTATCATATATCGGCAGAATCTGTGCATTCCCAGTGATCAAAAAAAACACGTAGAATCGCTCTATCTCTTCTAGTTTAGCCAGAAAACGCGTTTAAAGTTTTGCAAGTGATTTTTTCAAATATCTCCAAAAATATTTTTGCTACAACCTATTATCATATATCGGCAGAATCTGTGCATTCCCACTGATCACAAAAAACACGTAGAATCGCTCTATCTCCTCTAGTTTAGCCAGAAAACGCGTTTAAAGTTTTGCAAGTGATTTTTTCAAATATCTCCAAAAATATTTTTGCTACAACCTATTATCATATATCGGCATAATCTGTGCATTCCCAGTGATCACAAAAAACACGTAGAATCGCTCTATCTCTTCTAGTTTAGCCAGAAAACGCGTTTAAAGTTTTGCAAGTGATTTTTTCAAATATCTCCAAAAATATTTTTGCTACAACCTATTATCATATATCGGCATAATCTGTGCATTCCCAGTGATCACAAAAAACACGTAGAATCGCTCTATCTCTTCTAGTTTAGCCAGAAAACGCGTTTAAAGTTTTGCAAGTGATTTTTCAAATATCTCCAAAAATATTTTTGCTACAACCTATTATCATATATCGGCAGAATCTGTGCATTCCCAGTGATCACAAAAAACACGTAGAATCGCTCTATCTCTTCTAGTTTAGCCAGAAAACGCGTTTAAAGTTTTGCAAGTGATTTTTTCAAATATCTCCAAAAATATTTTTGCTACTAACCTATTATCATATATCGGCAGAATCTGTGCATTCCCAGTGATCACAAAAAACACGTAGAATCGCTCTATCTCTTCTAGTTTAGCCAGAAAACGCGTTTAAAGTTTTGCAAGTGATTTTTTCAAATATCTCCAAAAATATTTTTGCTACAACCTATTATCATATATCGGCAGAATCTGTGCATTCCCAGTGATCACAAAAAACACGTAGAATCGCTCTATCTCTTCTAGTTTAGCCAGAAAACGCGTTTAAAGTTTTGCAAGTGATTTTTTCAAATATCTCCAAAAATATTTTTGCTACAACCTATTATCATATATCGGCAGAATCTGTGCATTCCCACTGATCACAAAAAACACGTAGAATCGCTCTATCTCCTCTAGTTTAGCCAGAAAACGCGTTTAAAGTTTTGCAAGTGATTTTTTCAAATATCTCCAAAAATATTTTTGCTACAACCTATTATCATATATCGGCAGAATCTGTGCATTCCCAGTGATCACAAAAAACACGTAGAATCGCTCTATCTCTTCTAGTTTAGCCAGAAAACGCGTTTAAAGTTTTGCAAGTGATTTTTTCAAATATCTCCAAAAATATTTTTGCTACAACCTATTATCATATATCGGCAGAATCTGTGCATTCCCAGTGATCACAAAAAACACGTAGAATCGCTCAATCTCTTCTAGTTTAGCCAGAAAACGCGTTTAAAGTTTTGCAAGTGATTTTTTCAAATATCTCCAAAAATATTTTTGCTACAACCTATTATCATATATCGGCAGAATCTGTGCATTCCCAGTGATCGCAAAAAACACGTAGAATCGCTCTATCTCTTCTAGTTTAGCCAGAAAACGCGTTTAAAGTTTTGCAAAAATTTTTTTCAAATATCTCCAAAAATATTTTTGCTACAACCTATTATCATATATCGGCAGAATCTGTGCATTCCCAGTGATCACAAAAAACACGTAGAATCGCTCTATCTCTTCTAGTTTAGCCAGAAAACGCGTTTAAAGTTTTGCAAGTGATTTTTTCAAATATCTCCAAAAATATTTTTGCTACAACCTATTATCATATATCGGCAGAATCTGTGCATTCCCAGTGATCGCAAAAAACACGTAGAATCGCTCTATCTCTTCTAGTTTAGCCAGAAAACGCGTTTAAAGTTTTGCAAAAATTTTTTTCAAATATCTCCAAAAATATTTTTGCTACAACCTATTATCATATATCGGCAGAATCTGTGCATTCCCAGTGATCACAAAAAACACGTAGAATCGCTCTATCTCTTCTAGTTTAGCCAGAAAACGCGTTTAAAGTTTTGCAAGTGATTTTTTCAAATATCTCCAAAAATATTTTTGCTACAACCTATTATCATATATCGGCAGAATCTGTGCATTCCCAGTGATCACAAAAAACACGTAGAATCGCTCTATCTCTTCTAGTTTAGCCAGAAAACGCGTTTAAAGTTTTGCAAGTGATTTTTTCAAATATCTCCAAAAATATTTTTGCTACAACCTATTATCATATATCGGCAGAATCTGTGCATTCCCACTGATCACAAAAAACACGTAGAATCGCTCTATCTCCTCTAGTTTAGCCAGAAAACGCGTTTAAAGTTTTGCAAGTGATTTTTTCAAATATCTCCAAAAATATTTTTGCTACAACCTATTATCATATATCGGCAGAATCTGTGCATTCCCAGTGATCACAAAAAACACGTAGAATCGCTCTATCTCTTCTAGTTTAGCCAGAAAACGCGTTTAAAGTTTTGCAAGTGATTTTTTCAAATATCTCCAAAAATATTTTTGCTACAACCTATTATCATATATCGGCAGAATCTGTGCATTCCCACTGATCACAAAAAACACGTAGAATCGCTCTATCTCTTCTAGTTTAGCCAGAAAACGCGTTTAAAGTTTTGCAAGTGATTTTTTCAAATATCTCCAAAAATATTTTTGCTACAACCTATTATCATATATCGGCAGAATCTGTGCATTCCCACTGATCACAAAAAACACGTAGAATCGCTCTATCTCTTCTAGTTTAGCCAGAAAACGCGTTTAAAGTTTTGCAAGTGATTTTTTCAAATATCTCCAAAAATATTTTTGCTACAACCTATTATCATATATCGGCAGAGTCTGTGCATTCCCAGTGATCACAAAAAACACGTAGAATCGCTCTATCTCTTCTAGTTTAGCCAGAAAACGCGTTTAAAGTTTTGCAAGTGATTTTTTCAAATATCTCCAAAAATATTTTTGCTACAACCTATTATCATATATCGGCAGAATCTGTGCATTCCCACTGATCACAAAAAACACGTAGAATCGCTCTATCTCCTCTAGTTTAGCCAGAAAACGCGTTTAAAGTTTTGCAAGTGATTTTTTCAAATATCTCCAAAAATATTTTTGCTACAACCTATTATCATATATCGGCATAATCTGTGCATTCCCAGTGATCACAAAAAACACGTAGAATCGCTCTATCTCTTCTAGTTTAGCCAGAAAACGCGTTTAAAGTTTTGCAAGTGATTTTTTCAAATATCTCCAAAAATATTTTTGCTACAACCTATTATCATATATCGGCAGAATCTGTGCATTCCCAGTGATCACAAAAAACACGTAGAATCGCTCTATCTCTTCTAGTTTAGCCAGAAAACGCGTTTAAAGTTTTGCAAGTGATTTTTTCAAATATCTCCAAAAATATTTTTGCTATAACCTATTATCATATATCGGCAGAATCTGTGCATTCCCAGTGATCACAAAAAACACGTAGAATCGCTCTATCTCTTCTAGTTTAGCCAGAAAACGCGTTTAAAATTTTGCAAGTGATTTTTTCAAATATCTCCAAAAATATTTTTGCTACAACCTATTATCATATATCGGCAGAATCTGTGCATTCCCAGTGATCACAAAAACACGTAGAATCGCTCTATCTCTTCTAGTTTAGCCAGAAAACGCGTTTAAAGTTTTGCAAAAATTTTTTTCAAATATCTCCAAAAATATTTTTGCTACAACCTATTATCATATATCGGCAGAATCTGTGCATTCCCACTGATCACAAAAAACACGTAGAATCGCTCTATCTCCTCTAGTTTAGCCAGAAAACGCGTTTAAAGTTTTGCAAGTGATTTTTTCAAATATCTCCAAAAATATTTTTGCTACAACCTATTATCATATATCGGCAGAATCTGTGCATTCCCAGTGATCACAAAAAACACGTAGAATCGCTCTATCTCTTCTAGTTTAGCCAGAAAACGCGTTTAAAGTTTTGCAAGTGATTTTTTCAAATATCTCCAAAAATATTTTTGCTACAACCTATTATCATATATCGGCAGAATCTGTGCATTCCCAGTGATCACAAAAAACACGTAGAATCGCTCAATCTCTTCTAGTTTAGCCAGAAAACGCGTTTAAAGTTTTGCAAGTGATTTTTTCAAATATCTCCAAAAATATTTTTGGTATAACCTATTATCATATATCGGCAGAATCTGTGCATTCCCAGTGATCACAAAAAACACGTAGAATCGCTCTATCTCTTCTAGTTTAGCCAGAAAACGCGTTTAAAGTTTTGCAAGTGATTTTTTCAAATATCTCCAAAAATATTTTTGCTACAACCTATTATCATATATCGGCAGAATCTGTGCATTCCCAGTGATCAGAAAAAACACGTAGAATCGCTCTATCTCTTCTAGTTTAGCCAGAAAACGCGTTTAAAGTTTTGCAAAAAATTTTTTCAAATATCTCCAAAAATATTTTTGCTACAACCTATTATCATATATCGGCAGAATCTGTGCATTCCCAGTGATCACAAAAACACGTAGAATCGCTCTATCTCTTCTAGTTTAGCCAGAAAACGCGTTTAAAGTTTTGCAAGTGATTTTTTCAAATATCTCCAAAAATATTTTTGCTACAACCTATTATCATATATCGGCAGAATCTGTGCATTCCCACTGATCACAAAAAACACGTAGAATCGCTCTATCTCCTCTAGTTTAGCCAGAAAACGCGTTTAAAGTCTTGCAAGTGATTTTTTCAAATATCTCCAAAAATATTTTTGCTACAACCTATTATCATATATCGGCAGAATCTGTGCATTCCCAGTGATCACAAAAAACACGTAGAATCGCTCAATCTCTTCTAGTTTAGCCAGAAAACGCGTTTAAAGTTTTGCAAGTGATTTTTTCAAATATCTCCAAAAATATTTTTGGTATAACCTATTATCATATATCGGCAGAATCTGTGCATTCCCAGTGATCACAAAAAACACGTAGAATCGCTCTATCTCTTCTAGTTTAGCCAGAAAACGCGTTTAAAGTTTTGCAAGTGATTTTTTCAAATATCTCCAAAAATATTTTTGCTACAAACTATTATCATATATCGGCAGAATCTGTGCATTCCCACTGATCACAAAAAACACGTAGAATCGCTCTATCTCTTCTAGTTTAGCCAGAAAACGCGTTTAAAGTTTTGCAAGTGATTTTTTCAAATATCTCCAAAAATATTTTTGCTACAACCTATTATCATATATCGGCAGAATCTGTGCATTCCCAGTGATCACAAAAAACACGTAGAAACGCTCTATCTCTCCTAGTTTAGCCAGAAAACGCGTTTAAAATTTTGCAAAAAATTTTTTCAAATATCTCCAAAAATATTTTTGCTACAACCTATTATCATATATCGGCAGAATCTGTGCATTCCCAGTGATCACAAAAAACACGTAGAATCGCTCTATCTCTTCTAGTTTAGCCAGAAAACGCGTTTAAAGTTTTGCAAGTGATTTTTTCAAATATCTCCAAAAATATTTTTGCTACAACCTATTATCATATATCGGCAGAATCTGTGCATTCTAAGTGATCACAAAAACACGTAGAATCGCTCTATCTCTTCTAGTTTAGCCAGAAAACGCGTTTAAAGTTTTGCAAGTGATTTTTTCAAATATCTCCAAAAATATTTTTGCTACAACCTATTATCATATATCGGCAGAATCTGTGCATTCCCACTGATCACAAAAAACACGTAGAATCGCTCTATCTCCTCTAGTTTAGTCAGAAAACGCGTTTAAAGTTTTGCAAGTGATTTTTTCAAATATCTCCAAAAATATTTTTGGTATAACCTATTATCATATATCGGCAGAATCTGTGCATTCCCACTGATCAGAAAAAACACGTAGAATCGCTCTATCTCCTCTAGTTTAGCCAGAAAACGCGTTTAAAATTTTGCAAAAATTTTTTTCAAATATCTCCAAAAATATTTTTGCTACAACCTATTATCATATATCGGCAGAATCTGTGCATTCCCAGTGATCACAAAAAACACGTAGAATCGCTCTATCTCTTCTAGTTTAGCCAGAAAACGCGTTTAAAGTTTTGCAAGTGATTTTTTCAAATATCTCCAAAAATATTTTTGCTACAACCTATTATCATATATCGGCAGAATCTGTGCATTCCCAGTGATCACAAAAACACGTAGAATCGCTCTATCTCTTCTAGTTTAGCCAGAAAACGCGTTTAAAATTTTGCAAAAAATTTTTTCAAATATCTCCAAAAATATTTTTGCTACAACCTATTATCATATATCGGCAGAATCTGTGCATTCCCAGTGATCACAAAAAACACGTAGAATCGCTCTATCTCTTCTAGTTTAGCCAGAAAACGCGTTTAAAGTTTTGCAAGTGATTTTTTCAAATATCTCCAAAAATATTTTTGCTACAACCTATTATCATATATCGGCAGAATCTGTGCATTCCCACTGATCACAAAAAACACGTAGAATCGCTCTATCTCCTCTAGTTTAGCCAGAAAACGCGTTTAAAATTTTGCAAAAAATTTTTTCAAATATCTCCAAAAATATTTTTGCTACAACCTATTATCATATATCGGCAGAATCTGTGCATTCCCAGTGATCACAAAAAACACGTAGAATCGCTCTATCTCTTCTAGTTTAGCCAGAAAACGCGTTTAAAGTTTTGCAAGTGATTTTTTCAAATATCTCCAAAAATATTTTTGCTACAAACTATTATCATATATCGGCAGAATCTGTGCATTCCCACTGATCACAAAAAACACGTAGAATCTCTCTATCTCTTCTAGTTTAGCCAGAAAACGCGTTTAAAGTTTTGCAAGTGATTTTTTCAAATATCTCCAAAAATATTTTTGCTACAACCTATTATCATATATCGGCAGAATCTGTGCATTCCCACTGATCACAAAAAACACGTAGAATCGCTCTATCTCCTCTAGTTTAGCCAGAAAACGCGTTTAAAATTTTGCAAAAAATTTTTTCAAATATCTCCAAAAATATTTTTGCTACAACCTATTATCATATATCGGCAGAATCTGTGCATTCCCAGTGATCACAAAAAACACGTAGAATCGCTCTATCTCTTCTAGTTTAGCCAGAAAACGCGTTTAAAGTTTTGCAAGTGATTTTTTCAAATATCTCCAAAAATATTTTTGCTACAACCTATTATCATATATCGGCAGAATCTGTGCATTCCCAGTGATCACAAAAACACGTAGAATCGCTCTATCTCTTCTAGTTTAGCCAGAAAACGCGTTTAAAATTTTGCAAAAAATTTTTTCAAATATCTCCAAAAATATTTTTGCTACAACCTATTATCATATATCGGCAGAATCTGTGCATTCCCAGTGATCACAAAAAACACGTAGAATCGCTCTATCTCTTCTAGTTTAGCCAGAAAACGCGTTTAAAGTTTTGCAAGTGATTTTTTCAAATATCTCCAAAAATATTTTTGCTACAACCTATTATCATATATCGGCAGAATCTGTGCATTCCCACTGATCACAAAAAACACGTAGAATCGCTCTATCTCCTCTAGTTTAGCCAGAAAACGCGTTTAAAATTTTGCAAAAAATTTTTTCAAATATCTCCAAAAATATTTTTGCTACAACCTATTATCATATATCGGCAGAATCTGTGCATTCCCAGTGATCACAAAAAACACGTAGAATCGCTCTATCTCTTCTAGTTTAGCCAGAAAACGCGTTTAAAGTTTTGCAAGTGATTTTTTCAAATATCTCCAAAAATATTTTTGCTACAAACTATTATCATATATCGGCAGAATCTGTGCATTCCCACTGATCACAAAAAACACGTAGAATCTCTCTATCTCTTCTAGTTTAGCCAGAAAACGCGTTTAAAGTTTTGCAAGTGATTTTTTCAAATATCTCCAAAAATATTTTTGCTACAACCTATTATCATATATCGGCAGAATCTGTGCATTCCCACTGATCACAAAAAACACGTAGAATCGCTCTATCTCCTCTAGTTTAGCCAGAAAACGCGTTTAAAATTTTGCAAAAAATTTTTTCAAATATCTCCAAAAATATTTTTGCTACAACCTATTATCATATATCGGCAGAATCTGTGCATTCCCAGTGATCACAAAAAACACGTAGAATCGCTCTATCTCTTCTAGTTTAGCCAGAAAACGCGTTTAAAGTTTTGCAAGTGATTTTTTCAAATATCTCCAAAAATATTTTTGCTACAACCTATTATCATATATCGGCAGAATCTGTGCATTCCCAGTGATCACAAAAAATACGTAGAATCGCTCTATCTCTTCTAGTTTAGCCAGAAAACGCGTTTAAAGTTTTGCAAGTGATTTTTTCAAATATCTCCAAAAATATTTTTGCTACAAACTATTATCATATATCGGCAGAATCTGTGCATTCCCACTGATCACAAAAAACACGTAGAATCTCTCTATCTCTTCTAGTTTAGCCAGAAAACGCGTTTAAAGTTTTGCAAGTGATTTTTTCAAATATCTCCAAAAATATTTTTGCTACAACCTATTATCATATATCGGCAGAATCTGTGCATTCCCAGTGATCACAAAAAACACGTAGAAACGCTCTATCTCTCCTAGTTTAGCCAGAAAACGCGTTTAAAATTTTGCAAAAAATTTTTTCAAATATCTCCAAAAATATTTTTGCTACAACCTATTATCATATATCGGCAGAATCTGTGCATTCCCAGTGATCACAAAAAACACGTAGAATCGCTCTATCTCTTCTAGTTTAGCCAGAAAACGCGTTTAAAGTTTTGCAAGTGATTTTTTCAAATATCTCCAAAAATATTTTTGCTACAACCTATTATCATATATCGGCAGAATCTGTGCATTCCCACTGATCACAAAAAACACGTAGAATCGCTCTATCTCTCCTAGTTTAGCCAGAAAACGCGTTTAAAGTTTTGCAAGTGATTTTTTCAAATATCTCCAAAAATATTTTTGCTACAACCTATTATCATATATCGGCAGAATCTGTGCATTCCCAGTGATCACAAAAACACGTAGAATCGCTCTATCTCTTCTAGTTTAGCCAGAAAACGCGTTTAAAGTTTTGCAAGTGATTTTTTCAAATATCTCCAAAAATATTTTTGCTACAACCTATTATCATATATCGGCAGAATCTGTGCATTCCCACTGATCACAAAAAACACGTAGAATCGCTCTATCTCCTCTAGTTTAGCCAGAAAACGCGTTTAAAGTTTTGCAAGTGATTTTTTCAAATATCTCCAAAAATATTTTTGCTACAACCTATTATCATATATCGGCAGAATCTGTGCATTCCCAGTGATCACAAAAAACACGTAGAATCGCTCAATCTCTTCTAGTTTAGCCAGAAAACGCGTTTAAAGTTTTGCAAGTGATTTTTTCAAATATCTCCAAAAATATTTTTGCTACAACCTATTATCATATATCGGCAGAATCTGTGCATTCCCAGTGATCACAAAAAACACGTAGAATCGCTCTATCTCTTCTAGTTTAGCCAGAAAACGCGTTTAAAGTTTTGCAAGTGATTTTTTCAAATATCTCCAAAAATATTTTTGCTACAACCTATTATCATATATCGGCAGAATCTGTGCATTCCCAGTGATCACAAAAACACGTAGAATCGCTCTATCTCTTCTAGTTTAGCCAGAAAACGCGTTTAAAATTTTGCAAAAAATTTTTTCAAATATCTCCAAAAATATTTTTGCTACAACCTATTATCATATATCGGCAGAATCTGTGCATTCCCAGTGATCACAAAAAACACGTAGAATCGCTCTATCTCTTCTAGTTTAGCCAGAAAACGCGTTTAAAGTTTTGCAAGTGATTTTTTCAAATATCTCCAAAAATATTTTTGCTACAACCTATTATCATATATCGGCAGAATCTGTGCATTCCCACTGATCACAAAAAACACGTAGAATCGCTCTATCTCCTCTAGTTTAGCCAGAAAACGCGTTTAAAATTTTGCAAAAAATTTTTTCAAATATCTCCAAAAATATTTTTGCTACAACCTATTATCATATATCGGCAGAATCTGTGCATTCCCAGTGATCACAAAAAACACGTAGAATCGCTCTATCTCTTCTAGTTTAGCCAGAAAACGCGTTTAAAGTTTTGCAAGTGATTTTTTCTAATATCTCCAAAAATATTTTTGCTACAAACTATTATCATATATCGGCAGAATCTGTGCATTCCCACTGATCACAAAAAACACGTAGAATCTCTCTATCTCTTCTAGTTTAGCCAGAAAACGCGTTTAAAGTTTTGCAAGTGATTTTTTCAAATATCTCCAAAAATATTTTTGCTACAACCTATTATCATATATCGGCAGAATCTGTGCATTCCCAGTGATCACAAAAAACACGTAGAAACGCTCTATCTCTCCTAGTTTAGCCAGAAAACGCGTTTAAAATTTTGCAAAAATTTTTTTCAAATATCTCCAAAAATATTTTTGCTACAACCTATTATCATATATCGGCAGAATCTGTGCATTCCCAGTGATCACAAAAAACACGTAGAATCGCTCTATCTCTTCTAGTTTAGCCAGAAAACGCGTTTAAAGTTTTGCAAGTGATTTTTTCAAATATCTCCAAAAATATTTTTGCTACAAACTATTATCATATATCGGCAGAATCTGTGCATTCCCACTGATCACAAAAAACACGTAGAATCTCTCTATCTCTTCTAGTTTAGCCAGAAAACGCGTTTAAAGTTTTGCAAGTGATTTTTTCAAATATCTCCAAAAATATTTTTGCTACAACCTATTATCATATATCGGCAGAATCTGTGCATTCCCAGTGATCACAAAAAACACGTAGAAACGCTCTATCTCTCCTAGTTTAGCCAGAAAACGCGTTTAAAGTTTTGCAAGTGATTTTTTCAAATATCTCCAAAAATATTTTTGCTACAACCTATTATCATATATCGGCAGAATCTGTGCATTCCCAGTGATCACAAAAACACGTAGAATCGCTCTATCTCTTCTAGTTTAGCCAGAAAACGCGTTTAAAGTTTTGCAAGTGATTTTTTCAAATATCTCCAAAAATATTTTTGCTACAACCTATTATCATATATCGGCAGAATCTGTGCATTCCCACTGATCACAAAAAACACGTAGAATCGCTCTATCTCCTCTAGTTTAGCCAGAAAACGCGTTTAAAGTTTTGCAAGTGATTTTTTCAAATATCTCCAAAAATATTTTTGCTACAACCTATTATCATATATCGGCAGAATCTGTGCATTCCCAGTGATCACAAAAAACACGTAGAATCGCTCAATCTCTTCTAGTTTAGCCAGAAAACGCGTTTAAAGTTTTGCAAGTGATTTTTTCAAATATCTCCAAAAATATTTTTGCTACAACCTATTATCATATATCGGCAGAATCTGTGCATTCCCAGTGATCACAAAAAACACGTAGAATCGCTCTATCTCTTCTAGTTTAGCCAGAAAACGCGTTTAAAGTTTTGCAAGTGATTTTTTCAAATATCTCCAAAAATATTTTTGCTACAAACTATTATCATATATCGGCAGAATCTGTGCATTCCCAGTGATCACAAAAAACACGTAGAATCTCTCTATCTCTTCTAGTTTAGCCAGAAAACGCGTTTAAAGTTTTGCAAGTGATTTTTTCAAATATCTCCAAAAATATTTTTGCTACAACCTATTATCATATATCGGCAGAATCTGTGCATTCCCAGTGATCACAAAAAACACGTAGAAACGCTCTATCTCTCCTAGTTTAGCCAGAAAACGCGTTTAAAATTTTGCAAAAATTTTTTTCAAATATCTCCAAAAATATTTTTGCTACAACCTATTATCATATATCGGCAGAATCTGTGCATTCCCAGTGATCACAAAAAACACGTAGAATTGCTCTATCTCTTCTAGTTTAGCCAGAAAACGCGTTTAAAGTTTTGCAAGTGATTTTTTCAAATATCTCCAAAAATATTTTTGCTACAACCTATTATCATATATCGGCAGAATCTGTGCATTCCCACTGATCACAAAAAACACGTAGAATCTCTCTATCTCTTCTAGTTTAGCCAGAAAACGCGTTTAAAGTTTTGCAAGTGATTTTTTCAAATATCTCCAAAAATATTTTTGCTACAACCTATTATCATATATCGGCAGAATCTGTGCATTCCCAGTGATCACAAAAAACACGTAGAATCACTCTATCTCTCCTAGTTTAGCCAGAAAACGCGTTTAAAGTTTTGCAAGTGATTTTTTCAAATATCTCCAAAAATATTTTTGCTACAACCTATTATCATATATCGGCAGAATCTGTGCATTCCCAGTGATCACAAAAAACACGTAGAATCGCTCTATCTCCTCTAGTTTAGCCAGAAAACGCGTTTAAAGTTTTGCAAGTGATTTTTTCAAATATCTCCAAAAATATTTTTGCTACAACCTATTATCATATATCGGCAGAATCTGTGCATTCCCAGTGATCACAAAAAACACGTAGAATCGCTCAATCTCTTCTAGTTTAGCCAGAAAACGCGTTTAAAGTTTTGCAAGTGATTTTTTCAAATATCTCCAAAAATATTTTTGCTACAACCTATTATCATATATCGGCAGAATCTGTGCATTCCCAGTGATCACAAAAAACACGTAGAATCGCTCTATCTCTTCTAGTTTAGCCAGAAAACGCGTTTAAAGTTTTGCAAGTGATTTTTTCAAATATCTCCAAAAATATTTTTGCTACAAACTATTATCATATATCGGCAGAATCTGTGCATTCCCACTGATCACAAAAAACACGTAGAATCTCTCTATCTCTTCTAGTTTAGCCAGAAAACGCGTTTAAAGTTTTGCAAGTGATTTTTTCAAATATCTCCAAAAATATTTTTGCTACAACCTATTATCATATATCGGCAGAATCTGTGCATTCCCAGTGATCACAAAAAACACGTAGAAACGCTCTATCTCTCCTAGTTTAGCCAGAAAACGCGTTTAAAATTTTGCAAAAAATTTTTTCAAATATCTCCAAAAATATTTTTGCTACAACCTATTATCATATATCGGCAGAATCTGTGCATTCCCAGTGATCACAAAAAACACGTAGAATCGCTCTATCTCTTCTAGTTTAGCCAGAAAACGCGTTTAAAGTTTTGCAAGTGATTTTTTCAAATATCTCCAAAAATATTTTTGCTACAAACTATTATCATATATCGGCAGAATCTGTGCATTCCCACTGATCACAAAAAACACGTAGAATCTCTCTATCTCTTCTAGTTTAGCCAGAAAACGCGTTTAAAGTTTTGCAAGTGATTTTTTCAAATATCTCCAAAAATATTTTTGCTACAACCTATTATCATATATCGGCAGAATCTGTGCATTCCCAGTGATCACAAAAAACACGTAGAAACGCTCTATCTCTCCTAGTTTAGCCAGAAAACGCGTTTAAAATTTTGCAAAAAATTTTTTCAAATATCTCCAAAAATATTTTTGCTACAACCTATTATCATATATCGGCAGAATCTGTGCATTCCCAGTGATCACAAAAAACACGTAGAATCGCTCTATCTCTTCTAGTTTAGCCAGAAAACGCGTTTAAAGTTTTGCAAGTGATTTTTTCAAATATCTCCAAAAATATTTTTGCTACAACCTATTATCATATATCGGCAGAATCTGTGCATTCCCAGTGATCACAAAAAACACGTAGAAACGCTCTATCTCTCCTAGTTTAGCCAGAAAACGCGTTTAAAATTTTGCAAAAAATTTTTTCAAATATCTCCAAAAATATTTTTGCTACAACCTATTATCATATATCGGCAGAATCTGTGCATTCCCAGTGATCACAAAAAACACGTAGAATCGCTCTATCTCTTCTAGTTTAGCCAGAAAACGCGTTTAAAGTTTTGCAAGTGATTTTTTCAAATATCTCCAAAAATATTTTTGCTACAACCTATTATCATATATCGGCAGAATCTGTGCATTCCCACTGATCACAAAAAACACGTAGAATCGCTCTATCTCTTCTAGTTTAGCCAGAAAAACGCGTTTAAAGTTTTGCAAGTGATTTTTTTCAAATATCTCCAAAAATATTTTTGCTACAACCTATTATCATATATCGGCAGAATCTGTGCATTCCCAGTGATCACAAAAAACACGTAGAATCGCTCTATCTCTTCTAGTTTAGCCAGAAAACGCGTTTAAAGTTTTGCAAGTGATTTTTTCAAATATCTCCAAAAATATTTTTGCTACAACCTATTATCATATATCGGCAGAATCTGTGCATTCCCAGTGATCACAAAAAACACGTAGAATCGCTCTATCTCTTCTAGTTTAGCCAGAAAACGCGTTTAAAGTTTTGCAAGTGATTTTTTCAAATATCTCCAAAAATATTTTTGCTACAACCTATTATCATATATCGGCAGAATCTGTGCATTCCCAGTGATCACAAAAAACACGTAGAATCGCTCTATCTCTTCTAGTTTAGCCAGAAAACGCGTTTAAAGTTTTGCAAGTGATTTTTTCAAATATCTCCAAAAATATTTTTGCTACAACCTATTATCATATATCAGCAGAATCTGTGCATTCCCAGTGATCACAAAAAACACGTAGAATCGCTCTATCTCTTCTAGTTTAGCCAGAAAACGCGTTTAAAGTTTTGCAAGTGATTTTTTCAAATATCTCCAAAAATATTTTTGCTACAAACTATTATCATATATCGGCAGAATCTGTGCATTCCCAGTGATCACAAAAAACACGTAGAAACGCTCTATCTTTCCTAGTTTAACCAGAAAACGCGTTTAAAGTTTTGCAAAAATTTTTTTCAAATATCTCCAAAAATATTTTTGCTACAACCTATTATCATATATCGGCAGAATCTGTGCATTCCCAGTGATCACAAAAAACACGTAGAATAGCTCTATCTCTTCTAGTTTAGCCAGAAAACGCGTTTAAAGTTTTGCAAGTGATTTTTTCAAATATCTCCAAAAATATTTTTGCTACAACCTATTATCATATATCGGCAGAATCTGTGCATTCCCAGTGATCACAAAAAACACGTAGAATCGCTCTATCTCTTCTAGTTTAGCCAGAAAACGCGTTTAAAGTTTTGCAAAAAATTTTTTCAAATATCTCCAAAAATATTTTTGCTACAAACTATTATCATATATCGGCAGAATCTGTGCATTCCCACTGATCACAAAAAACACGTAGAATCGCTCTATCTCTTCTAGTTTAGCCAGAAAACGCGTTTAAAGTTTTGCAAGTGATTTTTTCAAATATCTCCAAAAATATTTTTGCTACAACCTATTATCATATATCGGCAGAATCTGTGCATTCCCAGTGATCACAAAAAACACGTAGAATCGCTCTATCTCTTCTAGTTTAGCCAGAAAACGCGTTTAAAGTTTTGCAAAAATTTTTTTCAAATATCTCCAAAAATATTTTTGCTACAACCTATTATCATATATCGGCAGAATCTGTGCATTCCCAGTGATCACAAAAAACACGTAGAATCGCTCTATCTCTTCTAGTTTAGCCAGAAAACGCGTTTAAAGTTTTGCAAGTGATTTTTTCAAATATCTCCAAAAATATTTTTGCTACAAACTATTATCATATATCGGCAGAATCTGTGCATTCCCAGTGATCACAAAAAACACGTAGAATCGCTCTATCTCTTCTAGTTTATCCAGAAAACGCGTTTAAAGTTTTGCAAGAGATTTTTTCAAATATCTCCAAATATATTTTTGCTACAACCTATTATCATATATCGGCAGAATCTGTGCATTCCCAGTGATCACAAAAAACACGTAGAAACGCTCTATCTCTCCTAGTTTAGCCAGAAAACGCGTTTAAAGTTTTGCAAAAAATTTTTTCAAATATCTCCAAAAATATTTTTGCTACAACCTATTATCATATATCGGCAGAATCTGTGCATTCCCAGTGATCACAAAAAACACGTAGAATCGCTCTATCTCTTCTAGTTTAGCCAGAAAACGCGTTTAAAGTTTTGCAAGTGATTTTTTCAAATATCTCCAAAAATATTTTTGCTACAACCTATTATCATATATCGGCAGAATCTGTGCATTCCCACTGATCACAAAAAACACGTAGAATCGCTCTATCTCTTCTAGTTTAGCCAGAAAACGCGTTTAAAGTTTTGCAAGTGATTTTTTCAAATATCTCCAAAAATATTTTTGCTACAACCTATTATCATATATCGGCAGAATCTGTGCATTCCCAGTGATCACAAAAAACACGTAGAATCGCTCTATCTCTTCCAGTTTAGCCAGAAAACGCGTTTAAAGTTTTGCAAGTGATTTTTTCAAATATCTCCAAAAATATTTTTGCTACAACCTATTATCATATATCGGCAGAATCTGTGCATTCCCAGTGATCACAAAAAACACGTAGAATCGCTCTATCTCTTCTAGTTTAGCCAGAAAACGCGTTTAAAGTTTTGCAAACAATTTTTTCAAATATCTCCAAAAATATTTTTGCTACAACCTATTATCATATATCGGCAGAATCTGTGCATTCCCAGTGATCACAAAAAACACGTAGAATCGCTCTATCTCTTCCAGTTTAGCCAGAAAACGCGTTTAAAGTTTTGCAAGTGATTTTTTCAAATATCTCCAAAAATATTTTTGCTACAACCTATTATCATATATCGGCAGAATCTGTGCATTCCCAGTGATCACAAAAAACACGTAGAATCGCTCTATCTCTTCTAGTTTAGCCAGAAAACGCGTTTAAAGTTTTGCAAGTGATTTTTTCAAATATCTCCAAAAATATTTTTGCTACAACCTATTATCATATATCGGCAGAATCTGTGCATTCCCAGTGATCACAAAAAACACGTAGAATCGCTCTATCTCTTCTAGTTTAGCCAGAAAACGCGTTTAAAGTTTTGCAAGTGATTTTTTCAAATATCTCCAAAAATATTTTTGCTACAACCTATTATCATATATCGGCAGAATCTGTGCATTCCCAGTGATCACAAAAAACACGTAGAATCGCTCTATCTCTTCTAGTTTAGCCAGAAAACGCGTTTAAAGTTTTGCAAGTGATTTTTTCAAATATCTCCAAAAATATTTTTGCTACAACCTATTATCATATATCGGCAGAATCTGTGCATTCCCAGTGATCACAAAAAACACGTAGAATCGCTCTATCTCTTCTAGTTTAGCCAGAAAACGCGTTTAAAGTTTTGCAAGTGATTTTTTCAAATATCTCCAAAAATATTTTTGCTACAACCTATTATCATATATCGGCAGAATCTTTGCATTCCCAGTGATCACAAAAAACACGTAGAATCGCTCCATCTCTTCTAGTTTAGCCAGAAAACGCGTTTAAAGTTTTGCAAGTGATTTTTTCAAATATCTCCAAAAATATTTTTGCTACAACCTATTATCATATATCGGCAGAATCTGTGCATTCCCAGTGATCACAAAAAACACGTAGAATCGCTCTATCTCTTCTAGTTTAGCCAGAAAACGCGTTTAAAGTTTTGCAAGTGATTTTTTCAAATATCTCCAAAAATATTTTTGCTACAACCTATTATCATATATCGGCAGAATCTGTGCATTCCCAGTGATCACAAAAAACACGTAGAATCGCTCTATCTCTTCTAGTTTAGCCAGAAAACGCGTTTAAAGTTTTGCAAGTGATTTTTTCAAATATCTCCAAAAATATTTTTGCTACAACCTATTATCATATATCGGCAGAATCTGTGCATTCCCAGTGATCACAAAAAACACGTAGAATCGCTCTATCTCTTCTAGTTTAGCCAGAAAACGCGTTTAAAGTTTTGCAAGTGATTTTTTCAAATATCTCCAAAAATATTTTTGCTACAACCTATTATCATATATCGGCAGAATCTGTGCATTCCCAGTGATCACAAAAAACACGTAGAATAGCTCTATCTCTTCTAGTTTAGCCAGAAAACGCGTTTAAAGTTTTGCAAGTGATTTTTTCAAATATCTCCAAAAATATTTTTGCTACAACCTATTATCATATATCGGCAGAATCTGTGCATTCCCAGTGATCACAAAAAACACGTAGAATCGCTCTATCTCTTCTAGTTTAGCCAGAAAACGCGTTTAAAGTTTTGCAAGTGATTTTTTCAAATATCTCCAAAAATATTTTTGCTACAACCTATTATCATATATCGGCAGAATCTGTGCATTCCCAGTGATCACAAAAAACACGTAGAATCGCTCTATCTCTTCTAGTTTAGCCAGAAAACGCGTTTAAAGTTTTGCAAAAAATTTTTTCAAATATCTCCAAAAATATTTTTGCTACAACCTATTATCATATATCGGCAGAATCTGTGCATTCCCAGTGATCACAAAAAACACGTAGAATCGCTCTATCTCTTCTAGTTTAGCCAGAAAACGCGTTTAAAGTTTTGCAAGTGATTTTTTCAAATATCTCCAAAAATATTTTTGCTACAACCTATTATCATATATCAGCAGAATCTGTGCATTCCCAGTGATCACAAAAAACACGTAGAATCGCTCTATCTCTTCTAGTTTAGCCAGAAAACGCGTTTAAAGTTTTGCAAAAATTTTTTTCAAATATCTCCAAAAATATTTTTGCTACAACCTATTATCATATACCGGCAGAATCTGTGCATTCCCAGTGATCACAAAAAACACGTAGAATCGCTCTATCTCTTCTAGTTTAGCCAGAAAACGCGTTTAAAGTTTTGCAAAATTTTTTTTCAAATATCTCCAAAAATATTTTTGCTACAACCTATTATCATATATCGGCAGAATCTGTGCATTCCCAGTGATCACAAAAAACACGTAGAATCGCTCTATCTCTTCTAGTTTAGCCAGAAAACGCGTTTAAAGTTTTGCAAAAAATTTTTTCAAATATCTCCAAAAATATTTTTGCAACAACCTATTATCATATATCAGCAGAATCTGTGCATTCCCAGTGATCACAAAAAACAAAAGTTTTGCAAAAAATTTTTTCAAATATCTCCAAAAATATTTTTGCTACAACCTATTATCATATATCGGCAGAATCTGTGCATTCCCAGTGATCACAAAAAACACGTAGAATCGCTCAATCTCCTCTAGTTTAGCCAGAAAACGCGTTTAAAGTTTTGCAAGTGATTTTTTCAAATATCTCCAAAAATATTTTTGCTACAACCTATTATCATATATCAGCAGAATCTGTGCATTCCCAGTGATCACAAAAAACACGTAGAATCGCTCTATCTCTTCTAGTTTAGCCAGAAAACGCGTTTAAAGTTTTGCAAAAAATTTTTTCAAATATCTCCAAAAATATTTTTGCAACAACCTATTATCATATATCGGCAGAATCTGTGCATTCCCAGTGATCACAAAAAACACGTAGAATCGCTCTATCTCTTCTAGTTTAGCCAGAAAACGCGTTTAAAGTTTTGCAAAAATTTTTTTCAAATATCTCCAAAAATATTTTTGCTACAACCTATTATCATATATCGGCAGAATCTGTGCATTCCCAGTGATCACAAAAAACACGTAGAATCGCTCTATCTCTTCTAGTTTAGCCAGAAAACGCGTTTAAAGTTTTGCAAGTGATTTTTTCAAATATCTCCAAAAATATTTTTGCTACAAACTATTATCATATATCGGCAGAATCTGTGCATTCCCACTGATCACAAAAAACACGTAGAATCGCTCTATCTCTTCTAGTTTAGCCAGAAAACGCGTTTAAAGTTTTGCAAGTGATTTTTTCAAATATCTCCAAAAATATTTTTGCTACAACCTATTATCATATATCGGCAGAATCTGTGCATTCCCAGTGATCACAAAAAACACGTAGAAACGCTCTATCTCTTCTAGTTTAGCCAGAAAACGCGTTTAAAGCTTTGCAAAAAATTTTTTCAAATATCTCCAAAAATATTTTTGCAACAACCTATTATCATATATCGGCAGAATCTGTGCATTCCCAGTGATCACAAAAAACACGTAGAATCGCTCTATCTCTTCTAGTTTAGCCAGAAAACGCGTTTAAAGTTTGCAAAAATTTTTTTCAAATATCTCCAAAAATATTTTTGCTACAACCTATTATCATATATCGGCAGAATCTGTGCATTCCCAGTGATCACAAAAAACACGTAGAATCGCTCTATCTCTTCTAGTTTAGCCAGAAAACGCGTTTTAAAGTTTTGCAAGTGATTTTTTCAAATATCTCCAAAAATATTTTTGCTACAAACTATTATCATATATCGGCAGAATCTGTGCATTCCCACTGATCACAAAAAACACGTAGAATCGCTCTATCTCTTCTAGTTTAGCCAGAAAACGCGTTTATAGTTTTGCAAGTGATTTTTTCAAATATCTCCAAAAATATTTTTGCTACAACCTATTATCATATATCGGCAGAATCTGTGCATTCCCAGTGATCACAAAAAACACGTAGAAACGCTCTATCTCTCCTAGTTTAGCCAGAAAACGCGTTTAAAAGTTTTGCAAGTGATTTT